>NW_008627772.1:42878-59586 GCF_000691845.1 Merops nubicus
GTTACCTGACTCAGCTACATTGAATATAATAGAAGCTCAGACACCTCTACACCAGTGGACATGTTCTGACCTCCCCAACTTTCTGTGTACAACATCCACATGTGGTCTTGTTCTGCTAGTGCAATAACCAAATGCCTCTATATTCACTCTGCAAGCTGGCTACCATGCAATTTGTTCCTGAATATAAAAGAGTAGCTTACAGAAAAGCCTTCAGGTGAAGTTTCAGAGTTATCAATTAGAATTAAGAATACTCCCACTGTAGTATTAGGCAAGTTGTGTTGTCAGGTTTTCAAATACAGTGGAAAGAGAAATGTGGCATATTTTAAATCACAGGAAGAAGAAAACATTAATTCCAGAAATGAGGTCTGATAAAGGTCTTCAGATTTAGCTCAGATTTAAGGAACCAGAAAAATTATTCCTCAGAAGTTCACCAAATAACTTGAAGAAAGTCCTTACCTATTAGCTTGTTTTCCTTGACAAAGCATCTGAATTCTGCACCAGGGATGAGCTCACACCATTTGCGAAGAACAAGCTACAGGGGACAAACAAATGACAAAGCTTTCTTTCAGAAACTAACAGGTGACTTTTTGTCAATGGGTATACCTTCTAGAGCTACAGCTTTGTTGTAATAAGATGACCACTGGAGTTATTTCTGAAATAAGAAAACTAAACAATCTTAACCTGCAGTTCATATAATCACCTTAGCAAGTATTTCAAAGCAATTAAGCTTAATTTCATAGAATCATAAAGGTTGGAAGAGATCTCCAAGATCATCAAGTCCAAACATCATCCCAACACTACCATGACCACTCAACCTTGTCCTGAAGTACTACATCCACACAATTTTTAAAAAACCTGCAGGGATGGTGACTCCACCACCTCTCTGGACAGCCTGTTCCAGTGCCTTACCACTCTTTCAGGAAAGAAATTCTTCCTAATATCCAATCTAAACCTCCCTCAGTGCAACTTAAGCCCATTTCTTCTTGTCCTTTGGTGGAAAGGCACCTTTGAAGACCATCTAGTCCAAACTAGTTTAAAGTAGAAAGGTTCAGACTGGACATAAACTTTTTCCCTGTGAGGGCTGTCAAGCATTGGAACAGCTCCCTCATAGAGGCTGTGCAGCCTTCATCCACTGAGGTTTTCAGACCATATTTGATAAAATGCCAAGCAACCTGATTTGATCTCATCACTTACCTGGCTTTGAGCATGAGAACAGACTGTTGACCTCCTGAGGCCCCTTCCCATCTTAATTATCTTATGCATTTCCACTTTGTAAAAACACTTATAACTAAAATTATTTCTGAAACAACCTCAAAGTTACATTAATGATAAAGCATGGGAAAAAAAACCCTGCTGTACAACAACAAATCTGTCATGGAATTGGCAGAAAGTTGCTCCCTAGTCAAAAGAGCTGCTGAGCAGAATTAAATTTAACCACCCCAGCTCTATTCTGGTGTGCAGCCAGGCAGGATTCGGTGACGCCTTTGCAGGCGCAAACCAGTCAAAACGAGGACGCAGGACAGGAATAGCAACCAAACTATTATAGTCAAAAGGACAGACTGCCTGGTAATTAAAGCATATCTCTGGCACTTTCTCAAGTTTCTGCATTTCCTAAGCTGAACTATTCAGATGGATCCACTAATATGAAGGCCTCAATTACCACTACTGGATACTGGAAAGTCCCAACACCTATCAAGTGCACTAGAAAAAGCTCAGGAATTAAAGATGGCATTCCCAACGACAGGGTAAACATGGAACTCTGCTCCAACTCTTAGAGGCCCTGTATCTGTAAAGCACATTAGATAGTGGCTTTTTTAAAAAAAACAAACAAGCAAGCAAACCCCACCAGAGTTCATTCACTTTACTAAAGCCATTTAAGCCTACAGAATGATGACAACTGCTATATTTACATAAAAAATTATTATTAGAGAAATTACAAGATGCTATTATAGAAGCGATAGCACCACAGACTGTTTTAAAGCACTGTTAACATCTAGGTCTCTAGCTTAACATTTTAATCTGGTAATGAGGATATGAAAGAAGGTATGATGGACCAGTTCAGGATGTCCCCAGCCACTACACAGCTTCTCCCTTGGTAACCTCAGCTGTGATATTCACAAGCAGCACACTATCAAGAATATATGGCTTCCAGCTACTGAACTTCTACTTCCTGGCAAAACCTGACAGATGTGAGAGAAAATTGCAAGGAAGCTTCAAAAGTGTGAACTTTAGCTCATCTGATCTGTAATTACATGAACTCCTTATGACCTTTAGTGCTTAACCAGGCTTCCCCACACTGCCCAAGCAACAGTTAAATAAAACAAATTCTATGGGCACATACCCAAGCAAATATGGCACCCTGCTTGTGAGTGATTTGTTTAAATTAGCTAGAAATCATGCAAAGGGTCCTACCTCATAGTCCAAGGAAGGATCAGGGGAATCATCAGTACAGTGAATAAATCTGGAAAAGTAAGGCAGAGGCATCAAAATCTGCTTTTACATAAAAGATTTTAGTCATAGTGAGAAAAATAACCCCAAACTGTGAAGCTTAAAAACTACTGTAAAATCATCTCCAAGACACACAAACTAAGTAAATCCAATACAACAGTAACAAATCTTTCAATAATTGTCAGGGGGGAAAATAAATAAAAAAAAAAAAAAAAAAATCACCTCTTTTCATCAAGCATAATTTGGAAGCATTTGAATTTGGACAGGGACAGGGCTAAAACATGAGGGTGTGTTCACTGTTGAGTTTCTTCTGTTTGAATCAGTGCCGTTTCCTTCCTCTTTATTGTTGCACTGGCATAACTGAATTCTCATTGAACCAGATAAATTTGAGCAATTTAGCCTAGTTTCACTGCAGCATGTTTTCCCTGGTACTTTTAATGTTTAACTTCCTAAACCACACAACAGAGACACATCCTTATGCCTTACAGCAGTGCCTTTCCATGAATAAGGGATGCAAACCAGCGCCACGCAGCACTTCTGATGCCACAGCATCGTCTCTTTCTAAATGAAGCGCCTTAAGAAATACTCTTACAAATCTCTTGAGAGTGAGAATAAACAAAATTGTTTCCATAACTCCAAGCAGCTGTCAGGTTTCTGCCCCTTGTGAGTAGCTGGCTTTGCATGTCACCCTTCAGGAGCTGTCAAGAACAGAGGCAGTTTTTCCCAAGACAACTTCTATGTACCCTCTTGTCATTTTATAGCAAACCTTGCAATAAATCCTGTAACATTCAAAGGGAATTATCCAGAGAACATGCATTTTCCTTCCAAGTGTACTCCCTGACCTTACTGGGAACAATCTACTTTGGTACACAGAACTCTGTAAAGGGTCACTGCTGTGCAATAGTCTTAAATGGCAACATTTATGCTATCTCCCTTTGGCTCTGAACTTAATTAAGCAATCCAAAAGTTTAACATCTCTAATATAAGCACTGCACTTGTAAGACACGGCTGCCCAGCCTTCAGTTTGAAGCAAAGAGCTATTGTAAGAGTTCATTCAGCATGCTGCCAGCAGAAATAGATTTCACACGTTTTAGTTTAGACTTTAATCTCCACTACATGCAGTAAAGAAGGGTGACAGCAGGCATGCTTTCCAAAGGTACTGTAATCAAACAGATCATATTTATCTGTAAGCTTATGTAAACAGATAACATCCTTCAAATGCAGTTTATATTCCCTGCAGCTTAAGATCTGTCAAGGCAATAGAAACAAACTCATGAGAGTTCACAGTTTTGCTAGACTCAGAATTCCTCCCTTACTAGCATATATGCCTACCACGCTCAAGAAAACATCCCCCCCAATCAACCACAAACTATACATAAAAAGGCAGCTGAAGGCCAGCACGTGGAGTTTTACAGTCCTTGCACACTAGGACCTGTATTACCTCTCACAGACTTCCATATGAGAGACCAGGGTACCTGCAATCTGCGTCATTCCAGTAACATGTAGTCTTTTCCAGCAGTCAAAAAACAGCCTTATGAATGATCAAAATTATCCCCTGCTCAACCTTCAAATATTTTGGGCAAGTGCTATGTGAGAAAGATACTTCATACTTCCAAGTGAGAAAATTAAACCCTTGAGTACCATCCCAAGTGCTACAGACTGCTCAGGTAGTGCTGCCAAATCAAGCAAGCAGGCAAAATAGTAAATACAGATAAGAATAAATAAAATTACTGCAAGATGCAGTAACACTCTTTTTCTTGAGACTTAATGACACATGACTCAGTACAAATGAGGAAAAAATGGGAGAATACAGCAAAAGACAAAATAAATCCATTTTTTTTGTAGTCTCATTTTCCTTTTAAATAATATCATGATTTTTCTGTCAACAAAAGGTATTACAAGCACTCCTTTTTGGGGATAAATTTTGGGCAACCTGAGGTAGCTGCAATTTATATTTTTTACCAAATTATTGTAGTGATAATTGTTTCGACCCAGCCTGTTGGTTGTAAGGTGCAAGGCTAAGTGAAGTTTCTTTAACCCACATCCTACTCAGGTTTGGAGGTACCTGAAAGAACAATCAGAAAGACACTATAACCCCAAAGTTGAGAGACAGCCAGTCCCTCTTTTCCAAAGCCTTTGAAAATTGTAATTTTGAATACTATTAAGGGTGAAGGAACTAAACTTGTGCTGTGGTCAATAGCTTGTTTATAGCTTTAAACTGAAACACCAAGAACACAAGGATCAAGGCCTTTTTATACGTAGCAGCTGTATGTTAATCTCCAAATGCATGTACTTCACAACAGGACACGCTGCATGAAGCCATTACATGGCTCAGTTTTTAACACTGAAAAAAGCATTTTAAGAAGGTTTGTAAGACCTCCAATACCTATCCTGCTAAGAGTGTCATGAACTCATTTGCAAATCACTGAGATTTTTCTGTGGATAACAAACTACTATGAATATAATGAGAACTGTAAAAGTTATTCTGTACCTGACAGCTCCCCTGCTATCATCTCATATGATTTTAATTAAGGTTTTAAAACTTTAATTTAAAAAAAAAAAAATCAAGAAAAAACTTCTAACAGCCTTTCAGCTGCATCTTTAGTTCTTGAATACTGAATGTTGCTGGAACTTTAATGTTTAAAATAAAATAGGAAAATCACGCACCATTTGAAAGAGGACCTTGCACTACAGTGTAAATTGCTAGGAAAACCAGGAGGTGAGTAAAACCTCAAGACAAAAAGAAAGAGAATAACTAAAGTCCTCATTTTCCACATCCTCTCATGTGGAACTGTCTACCTCGGAACAGGTTTTACTAAAGTCAAAACAAACAGCTACTGTTCTTGCAAAAAGGTACCCGAGAGCCAAGTGAGTTTTTCATGAGCCAACACTGCCTCCTATGTTCTGTGAGGAGAACACAGGCTGGCTGATACTCCTCTACAGCTCAGAAAAACTTCAGTGTTCTTTATCATTTGTAATTCAATATTCAGAAACATTAGGTCTGGTATCAAAACTGCAGTCAGAATGCTACCTTAAAAGCAAAAAGGATTGAAACATCTGCTAGGTTTTAAAGTTAAATAATGTGCTTAGGAGCCTGATTTGCTCACTCAATAGCAAACTTTATCAGTTCTTATCAGAAACAAGCACTTAAATTTTAACCAAGCCCTCTTAAAAGCACCTAAATTTAAAAGAAAAAAAATGCATCTCCCCTCATGTTCCTTTGTATTTTGCACATTAACACATTTGGAAACTTTTACTTGGCACAGTGGGAGCTGTTTTGCCTGCTGTATTAATTTAGAAGATATTTCTTACATACTCAATGTGGTATGGATGTTCCCTTCACTGTTTCCTGGGCTTAGGCAGGGTTAAGTGGCTACTTTTACACTCTTCACTTTATCTGTCTAACCAGATTCTCAGAAAGTTCTTAAGAATGAACTTCTGGAAGCAACAGGTCCATAGCACGAGCTGGGCCAGTAAGATACTAAGAGTTAGTTTCCAGCACTTAAGTGCAAATCAGAAAATGGCCATTCTTGCATGTGACCCAGTGTCCCTCTAAAACATGTCAAAAGGCAATCCTCCAAAAGATGTGCTCTGCATAACGTTGCTTTTCAACAAAGTTGAACTTACAGAACTTTTTATTTCACTTCTACAGTTGTGATTATTAAACAACTGGAAAAACAAAAACAGTTTATCATATATTTTTATCATACACCCACAACACTAAGTTTTTGAAAGCCTCCATTAAAACCTGAAAAGTTAAGGGTCACACCACCCACGAGGTTTTTTTGTGAACTCAGCTAAGGAAAATTTAATGCTTGCTTTGAAGCAGAAACAACATTAACTACATTAACGAGTGCATTGCTCTGAAGTCCTTGTTAAATGTATACAAAATTAACAAGGAGGAAAGTTAACTCCTTATTCTGAACTTTTCAACCAAACAAAGCATCACCAGGAGCAAAGAATCCAAATATTTACAACAGCCAAAGCTTATCTAGTCATGCTCAGTGTACTTGCACTACGGCCGTATTTTTTAATGGTTTGTATTGGAGTATATTTGTATATTCAGCACAGCTGAAGATTTCTCAGAACCTGAGACAGGTGGGAACCACAGCTCCCTGACCTGACCAATGTATACATCGATACCAGATAAGCAGGTAGGAAATGGCAGAGGAAGGAAGAGGCAAACTGGTTTGCCTCAAGTCCCACATCCCTGGCAAAGCTGGATTAAGAAACGGATCTTCAAATTGCCATCATAAAGTCTCTTCCATATTACATCCCATGAAGTGGATTTTTTAGTTAATACAATTGAACAGAAAGCAAAACAAAACTAAAAGGGTATATAATGTTTCAGCTGTTATTTATGCAGGGTAAAAAAAAACTTTTAGACCATACTGAGTACTAATGAAAGAAGTAGAAGCATCATGCATTTACCCTCCTTCTGAACAGCCCTTCCAAGGCATTTGGATGTATTATGTAATCAATTTTCATTTGTTCAGCACTTCAGGTTCTTACACCAGCTATATTTTTAATTTCTGCTTGCTAAGCACTAGGGAACTGGCAGCTAATCAATAGTGTAATTAAGGAAGACCACTGTTCTGATTCAGCAATAATCATTTCACCATTTGGGTGGGGACATTTTGTACTTGGTAATTTAGAAAGAGCATGCACAGACTGGACAATAATAGGTGCAAGTACAACATATTCATAGAATTATAAGATACACAGAGGCCGAAGTGACTGTATTCACTACACACATTCCCCTAGTTGTAACTACAACTTCCACTCGAGTTCACAAAAACCACAAGGCTGCACTGCCCGTGTTCACTCTACCTCACCAAAACAACAAAACCTGTTCTGACAAACAAAGAAACATAATCCAAACTTATACCAACATTAGATTACACTTTATAGGAAGGAAAATAAATACAACACTTCTCAAATGAAACTTAACCTTTAGAGTAGGTGATGCTTCCACAACAGGTCATGTGGTCTATTTCCCACCCACTAGCTGAGCCGTGCTGCCTGGTGCTGTGTGCAGTCTTACCATGCTGGAAAAGGAGTCTAAATGGATTGGACTGTTGCAGTCTGAGGTGGGGTCTTTCTGCTAGAGCTTATTTTCCCACAGCAGGATCAGCAGAAGAGAGTGTGCCTGCTGCATGCTGCTCAGCCTCTACGTCCTTAGCCTGGTGTGAACTTAAAATGAAATTACTGATGGTTCAGGTTAACAGCCATGCTGTGACATCTCACAACATACAAGAGCTAGAAAGGATTAATTTCCTCCACCACTCAGTCAGCGCTGTCTGCAGAGGGCAAGGTGAAAGGCTGAGGCACTAACCTCACCTGGTAAGAAGCAGCACCAGACAGTAAATGCACTGATTTCAGTCTCAATGAAGGTGCTCACACCAGCTCATTCTGCCAAACAAATGGCATAAACCAAGGGCACAAACACACGCCAGGGCTGCCACATCTTCTAAATGAAGTGGTGCTTTCTGAACACTTCATTGTATCCCAAACTCCTCAGAAAGTGCTTAACCAAGCAGGAAATCTCCAAGGAGCTCAAGGCACTTTGTGCCGAACCTCTGTAAATGAGCATAGTAGAATACAAAACCCATATTATTGGATATTCACTAAAGAATGATACAAAGTGTACAGTTCTTTTCACATCCACAAGACTCAGTCCTAAAAGCAGTTACAGCAAGGGACACATTAAATTTTAGTGCTCAACCCTCTGAGCAAACTGTCCTCAAGACACCTGGCCAAGTCAGCTAGCCTGCCATTAGGGGAAACCAGGAAAAAAGAAGCTCCCTGTAAAGCATCAAAGTCTTCTGAAATCACTATTCACTCATCTCTGAAATGTAAACTATGTATTTCTCATCTCTCCCACTCCTTTCATTTTCTATGATCCCAGAATCATGAGTTCTCAATGTTCATAATTGTTTCCCCAGTCCAACACACTCTTCAAACCATCTTCCCACTGCAACTTATTCTCCCCTCAGCCTCTTCTCTGTATCTCATAATGTTGTAGGTTAAACAATGTCAAACCTAGCAACAGAATTGGACTGACAGCATTGCTGGCACTCCATAAATGCAGAGATAAGGATGAGGAAGCTGCTACCTATAATTCTGTTCATGTACCAACAAACCTGGGGAAAAGAGTGTTATTAGAGTTGCAGGAATGAAAAAAGAAAGCAGTTGTGCAGCACTAATACAACTGGTTTCACACTTTAAACAAGACAATTCTTATTGGGTCATAAGCTACTTAACACAGGACTATAATGCTTGGTAACCCTCCAGAAAGCATCTAGAACAAGTGCCCTGCAGTATTTAGCAGACTCAGTCAAATGCAGTAATATAAATAAGCATTAATAATTACTGGAAAACAATCTCTTAGTTATCAAGCCATGGACTGCCTTTTTTCTTTGAAATTCTGCTTTTCTGAAAAAAAAACAAAGAAACAAACTAATAATAGTAACAAGAACACTTAATTCCAATAATTTCATTGTCTTTCAGAAAAAGGCCTTATATTAGAAATTAGTGACAAGAATCAGATTCAGGTACTACTATGCAATTAAGTACTTTCTTCATGTCAGCAGGTAAAATAAACCCCAACCACATTCTATCTGTAATTTATCTGTAACTATTTTCCCTAGGAGCTCCTGGAGTGCATTTGTTCAAGTGCTACAAGAACTTGGCTTCAGAAGGAGCTCTAGGAATACATTAGCAGAAGTCTGAGGCATCTTCTAGGCAGCCAGCCAAATTTCAACAGCTTTAAAACTTGAAAGGGACATGGTAAAGTCACACTGTATTACCATGAGAAGTGGCAACAATAAGGTAGGTAGCAACAAGTAACACCAAGAGGGGTGGGAAAGCAAAAAAAAAAGAAAAATAAATATTAAAACATCACTTGCTTTGGAAAGCACCTCATTAAAAATTGTCTCAGTTTGCATGTACTGCTTTTATATAACATCTTCCTGTTTTGCTTTTCACTCATTTGCACATTAAAATCCAAAGTATTAATGTAAGAATAAGAAGGAGGCTGCTCTTTTGTGGACTGAAGCTAGGTGAACAATTCAGGTTTACTAGAAAGGACTGATTCATGGTAAGTAACAATGAAGATAATTTGCCTTGCAATTTTTCTGCACCAAAGTGGACCTGGCATTTACTTTTGTAAGGTGGAGGGAGACAAAGAAGAAGGAGGGAAGGTGTGGGAGGAGCTTCAAAGAACAACTAAATTACTACTGTACCTGAAACTTATATCACTGTGGCTGAACAACTTTTAAACACGAATGCCTATCTTTGTATTGGGTGTTTGTTACTGCATAGTGAAGAAAAGATCTTTCAAAAGAACTGAAGACTTGCCCTCAGAGGGTTAGAGGGTTTTTGATGAGACATAAACAAGGCTGTCAGCTAGAAGTCTACTTACGGCTGGGTGAGGTCCCGGGTAATGAAGTCTGAACTCTTGAAGAGGAGGAAGATGTCACTGAGAGCTTTACATTTCAGAGAGCTGTTCATTGCTATCCAGTAGGCATCCTAAACAGAACAGATTATCCAAAAACCTTCCTTTACTAGCAGGATGGAATGCATGCTGCAGATCTAGCTAAATATTATCCAACACTGGAGATACAAACAGAAAATTATCTTTGTATTTTGAGGAGCACTTCATTAGCTGTTACAAGAGACAAAAGTTACTGCTTTTCTTATCAATAATCTGTTGAAAGCAGAGCAAATCCATTTCAAAAAACTAACTTTTTGCTTTACTGCTTCCAGGCACTTTCTTGACTGTTTGACTGAACCCAGGTTTCCCTTGAGAATATGATACAGAAACATTTGGGTGCACCCATTCTTAAGGTATAGTTAGAGTACTTAAAAATCACTCCATGGAAAGTTTATTGCTTTTTTAAAAACCTGCGGCGTTTTTAAACTTTACCCCAGGCAAAGTTTTCAACTAGAATCCTAAATGAGAAGAGTCTGACCATCATACTGTTGTGTGATAAGGACACAGGGGTTTATGCAAGAAAGACAGTGCTGCCTTGCATCAGCTTCACCAAACTGCCCTGTCCAGCTCTAATCCAGCCCAACAATGGGCTGTCACACTTCACTGATACCTCATCTATCACTTCCTCCTGCACCAGAACCACTGGCTTCTTCTACGTTCTTCTATATTCATTAATATAAAGCAAAGTTTTAAAAAATTCCTTATGGTAACATTTGTTACAAGTTCTGCAAGTCAGCATCCTTACCCTTGGAGCACTCCAGTTAAGTTTAGGAAAAACACTGCCTCCCAAGGAACTTATTGCTTCTTGAACTTTAGCTGTGAACTCAGGAAATTCTGGTGCCTGAACAAAGAACAACAACAATATTAATTCCAGTACATTTAGTAGTAAAGTGGAGCCATCTTCTAAATACCATTACAAATACATACTGGAGAAGGAATAAACATGTCCAAAATCAGGAACCAAGAATCTCACAACTCTGATGTTTTTTCAATCAGGGGAAATTCAAAGTATGTTTCCAGTTCTCACTCTCATTACTAGCCAGACTCCATGAACTCCAGGGGAAACCCCAAAACTTCAGAACTTTTATCATAAAAGCTGCAGCAGCTGGCAAAGGTGCAAGTCCAATAAACAGGCCCTAAGTACATGTTTTATATCTGATGGTACATTATTGTATACAAATAAAAACCAAGAAAAATTTAAAAGAAACAAAACTTTCAAAAACAGATTATCTAGAATTAAGCATCTCTTAAAAAAATATCTATGATACAAACATTATAGCATTCTGTCAAGGTATTAAAAAAATAGGAAGAAATCTCCATTTTGTAATGGTTCTCTAGTTGCATTTAGGAGCACAGTAAGAAAGCAAAAGTATACAAATCCATTCATAGGCTATTTGAGTGACAGCTCCTCATTTAAGTTTTACTCTTACAAAATGTTGTTAGTATCACTTTAACTAATCAGCTCTTAAATTAGGTCCTAAAGTAACTCCTTAACATATTGCATCAAAAAGAGGACACACTGCGAAGATTTGGGTTGGACTAGAAAACCACATCTTATAAAGAACACTGTCAATATTGTAAACATAAAATAGAGGGGGGAAAAAAAAAAAATCTCCTTGGTAAGCTATGAACCCTACTCCAGGCTTCAATGGAAAATACAGGTTGCTGACCTTTAAAATCATATGGAAGGATTTCTGGCATCTGTCAAAAGGTTTTTCATGTAATAGGGTTTAAAGCAAAAACTATATAAGAGAAGTATTTCTGCCTGAGTATTTTTAAACTCAACTCAAAGGTAACTTCTAGGCTAAAGCTAATTAACATCTCTGAAACAACAAAGCCCTCACAGCCACACAAGTGGCCATAAAAGCTCATGCATTGTGGCATCTCCTTTAGACCCCTCCCAAATGTAAACAATTTAAAAACAAAACAACACAACCACCTCTCAGTGACCTCAACTGAACTGGAAACATTCTGAACCTTTCCACACTACATTAGCCAGTGTCCATGGGAAACTACACATGAAAAACTGAAAAAGCACTTTTCTTATTTTACTTTATTTTTAGAGCTTCAGTAAATTCTAGAAACTGTTCCCGCCAGAAATAAAACTCTTCATCCCCTGCATTCTGATCCAACCTCCCCTTGTTCTGGCAGAAGTCAGGAGTCATACTATATATGTAATACTGGCACATATCAAGCCTCCTTGGGGAAATGTTACTATGTCATTTGATTAATGAAAGTAAAGAAATATACACAAGAGGACAGCTCTAAGGCTGCATAAACAAACTAGATTCTAACATTTCCTAAATTCTCAATGCCTGACTTTGCAACCACCAATATTAATGAACTTTTTTTTTTAACCACAGGATTTTCTATAATCCTGTATGCTAATTCCTCTTCAGAATACAGAAGAAGCAAGGGAAACAAGTTCTACCTGACGACTCACATAATCACAACCACAGCCTGACTTACTGCTCCCTGGGCTGAGAAAGCAACAGAGAATTCTGACCAGGGATTTACTGCTGGTAAGATACAAGTGCCCTGGGCTGACAGGGAATGCAGAACAGCAGTTCCCAGCCTGCCCTTCTACTCTATTCTATGTGTAGTAGGAACTACACATTCCTGTTCCCCAGTGTCTCTCTGTTTGGCTTCCACATCACTACTTGATCCATTCTCATCTCTTGCAGTAACTCCAGATGCAGCTGCCCACCCCTGTTCATCTGCACAGGCTGTTTCTTCACCCTCTTCATCACTGTCAAGGGGATAACAGGCAATCCTTAAAGCACACAAGACTATTTCCAGTCACTCACTGGCCTCAGAGCAGTCCCCAGTTTTCAGGTAGAGAAAACACATTTGCCATGGATGGAAAACATATTTGCTTCAGAGCAATCACCTACCAAATTTATGAGATGGTAAAAAGCACATTGAGAAATTCTACTTTTAAAGACTCCTTTGACCAAATGCAGATGTATTTTTGTAGAAACTACCAACAGGCACAAACCATGGTATTAACCATTTTCAAAGTTCCAGGTTTGGCAGAAGAAAAAGCCCTGCCAGTCTCTGCACAAGGAGACTGAAATACTCCTCTTCTTCCCCCAGGCCTGCTTTTACTGCAGAGCATGATGTTCCATGGTAAGGAATATCCCTTAAGGCAACTTGGGTCATCTGTCCTGGCTCTGTCCCCTCCCCTCTTACCTAGTCACTGGAAAGGGGCATGGCATGGGGCAGACCATGCAACCACTTGGCCTGTGCCCCACTGATGGGTATCACGCCTCTTGAGCACCTATTTCCTTGCTGTGTTGTACACTACAATGACACCCAATTCTAAAATCTTGTGTTACTTCTGTAGCAATATTACCATGAGCTTTGCAAAAGATGTGATGGGTACCAAAATCCTTGTTGCATCTACTTTATCAAAGCTTAGATATTTGAACTGAAGCTATTGGTGTGTGTTAATTTGGCATGTATCAGTTTTAAAACCTAGGCTATAAATTCTGTGCCAGCATATACTCAACCCAGAGCAGGACTGTGTTTATATTGCACCTAATCCAAGGTGAACAAGTCAATACTGTGTTGAACATGAGGGAGGTAAGAGGACTGCAGTAATAGTACCAGTGGCAGACAAGTGACACAAGTCTATTAACTCTGACAACGACAGGGCAACAGCAAACTTCAAAAAAGATGTAAAAAAACAATCGAGGGAGCCTGGTTTGTATCCATCATGATCCTGATTCTAAGCTGGGCACATTGAAAGAAGAGAATAAAGACAGCAAAAAAAAAAAGACAGAAGGCAATGTACTTAGGAGGAAATAATGGCACAGGTGTAAGAGAAGAGCTGTGAAAATGAGCTGCAGGGGCTTTGTTTCTTCTGCAGCCAGTCTGATTAACTAATTGGGAGATATTCAAAGTGGTGAAAATGAAAGACAGCTATATTTAGAGCCATACTTCAGTTCATTTCCTATAGTCTAACAAGTGTGTGATTGTTGGGGATGAAGAAAAGCATTTTAATTTTAGTTAAATAAAATAAAGCCAGCAAGCCTTTATTTTAAAAGAAAGCTGCAGATGATCTACACTGCCACCCACCTAGAATGGCCTGAAAAATGTTAAATACAGCAACAGGCATCTCTAACTGGCAACAAATTTATATCACAAGGTTGCAGAAAGGATAGCAATTACAGACCCACATTAGGCTTTTACTGGCCCTTACCTTAAGTGTTGTAGTATTCTCATCATCTGACCACTGTTAAGAACAAATCAAAGGTTACTGGTTTCCCCAGACATCCTTTTTAATTTATAAGAATATCACAATTCATATGGCTTCCTACAACATGTAGATCAAATCATTGCCCTGGAGCTCCTGTAGCATAACATCACCATCCTCCAACTATTATTGGTGTAAATTAAGACAGGACACATATTGCATATTCAGCACAAGCACTGTTCTGAAGTATGGATAAAAGAAGACATTTATATATTTTAATTATTATTTTTATCACAAACTTGGACATCTCAGAAGTCAAAGAGTCTTTTGACTAGGATTTTCTAAAGCTTTTCTCCAGCACCTACATTCTAGACCCATGATCCATTAGTTTCACTTATATTTCTTTATCTCCTCCTTGTATCTTTTGTCACCTTGCACTTAGAACATTTTTCAGTGTTTTGTCTCTAGAATACCCTTCTGAGCTATTACGGCCTCAGAAACTTTCACTGTTTCTTACAACATCTCCTCCAAATGTACTCTTCCTAATTTTTCTGAGCATGAAACAGCATCAAGTTCAATTCCAACATCATTCATTCCCTACTCATTATTACAAATGCAATTATCAAAAAATAAAAAAAAAGTCTTTTATGAAAGAGCATAGAAATATTTTAAACCTTCTCTGATGTCACAGTATAAATAATGATGGGTTTAAGTTTTTTCAAGGCAACTACCACATCATTATTTTAAGTATTCTCTTCATCTATAAATTACACAAAAAAGTGACTCATTCATATTTTTCTGAAGAGACTTGACATTAAGTTGCATTTTATACTGACCTGTATTTCCTCTCCATCATCACTCCCCTCCTGAGCATGACTTGGTGGATCTTCTCTAAAGAAAACAAATTAGCAGGAAAAAAAATTAAGCACTGCAATTTGACTTGACCATGTAATTACACTGCCACAGCATCTACCAGCTGTTGTCTTAAAATATTTTGTAAGAAGATTAAGCCTCAAAATCCCCAGCAGAGAAAAATCAGAATGGACCAGTAGAGAAAAGTGAAGACTGGACACCCTGGCATGAGACTTGGGCCCTACCCAAAATACTTTGGTTCTTCCAAATTAGCAGATGATTTTCTGCTCTGAAAATACCATAATTGAAGCTTTTCAACCCCCTATTGATTATTCTTTTTCAACTTTTCTGTACTTCAACAGAAGCACAAATTAAACTAATTTTTTTTTCATAAGACAAATTCCATTTAAATTATGCTTTGCCTCCATACTCCTTTCCCAAGAAAAAAATTTATAAACCTTGAGTTTCAGATGTTGACCTGAGAACTTCTGGTTCTGAAAAGGAAACATCCTCATGCTCCACACCCAGAAAAGAAGATTCTATGGCATGTGGATATATAGTCGTTAGCTGCTTCCTGAGAAGTTCCTTTTTCTACACAGGTGAGATCTGCAGCTGCAAACACATCCCAGGGAGAAAGCACTTGACTGAAAATATTCTCTTTAAGTTCTAGGTGTTTTTTTAAGTTTGTTAGCCAATATAACTGAGTGTGAAGATCTTAAAGAAGCAAATCATCTTCTTGAAGAAGACTTACTCACAGTAAGTCAGTGTATTAAGTAGGGCAAAGTCAAATGTACATCCCTGCCACAAAAATCAACTGTTCAACAAGCTAAGTCTCTGCAGACCTTTAATGCACTTCCATAGGGATTAAACTATAAATTCAGTTTCTGAGATCTAGTGGTCAGATACCAGTTCACTGAAGATTAAAAGCAATCTTGACCTCAACTGCAAGATCACATTCACTTCTAGCTAAGAAAGTTCAACTTGGAGAAAAACTGCTTTCTAAAAGGGATTTTAAATTGGAAACGTCTTAAAGAAACTAATTTAATAATACAACTGCTGCCCATTATTCCATTGAAGGCAAGAGAAATGGTTTGTGTAACAGCTGTAAAGTCAAATCCTCAGTTTCAGCTTTTCTGAAGGCTTATTAAAAAACAAACGGCTGCTGCTAAATAAGCTGCACAATTCTGCACAAGCAGGTGACAAAGTTACTTTCTTAAACAATTTTGGATAAGAATTTTAATTTTCTGGTTACCTTTTTTAAAAAAAAAAAAAAAAAAAGAAAAAAAGGTGTTTTGGCAGCTTCAGTTTATATAAATTGAATCCTGAGAAATCAGCCACAGTTCCCTTACGCTCACAGCCTAACTGGCTGCTCTGTGAGAGGCAAACTGCCAGGTAGCAAATGATGGAGCATGGACAGATTTCCAGGTCTGATAACAAGATGTATGCACACAATTAACATCTTACAAGGAAGCCACACAGTGAGATTATAAGCAGAAAAAGAACAAGGCCTGGATTTCTACCACCTGTTTCTCATACCTAGCCAGTTCATTCTCCTCCATCCAAAGCCTGGCACGGGTATGCAGGACATTCAGCCTCATCATATGCATTGGTGAGATGCATGCACATGATTGTATAAACTCAGTCATTACAGATATTTTATATATAGCTTATCTAATTGAGATTTAAATTCAGGTAGTGTAACTTCACTCCTGGAT
>NW_008627772.1:59618-61315 GCF_000691845.1 Merops nubicus
AAGCCTCTGAGATGGAGCTAACTGCATCAGAACAACCAAACACCAACCAGCAGCTGTGCACCCCACACTGGTAGACCCCACAAAGAAAGGGGACAAAAAAAATGAAAGAACTGCTTCTATTTGGTCTAAAATCAACTGTATTTAATGGAATTCAGGATATACATCAGGCACCAGCAAGTCAGGTTTTACTAACAGCAACAGTCAGCCATTCACATGCTCATACAGCAGGAGGGTTACTGCAGCCAGACTGGTCAAATTTTAAAAGCTCATTGTGCAAAACATAGCATGTGTACACAACACAAAGCTCTGAATATAAAATTAATCCTTGAAGGGTGAGGGGGAACACACTCCTTACCTTCCAGAAACCACAAGGGTCCCATCATCTAGCAAATATTCCTTCACATTCTCTGGCAGGGGAAGTATAACACTGGGAAAAAAAATATATTTTCTTTTAAAATTTATTATTAAAATTACTGGTTAAAATAATAAGATTTTAATAAAAATAATTTTTTTTTCATAAAACACACCTCAATAACAGTACATTTTACTCTCAAACACTATGAAAAAAGAAATTTCTCTTCGTTCCCTCTCTATCCCATCCCAAAAAGCAATGCCCATATTTCCTGCAGAGAAGTAGAGGAGAAACAAGCAAAAAATTTACATGAAATGCACAAAAACAGCCGGCTGCCTCAAAGCTCTAAGATATTCAAGGAAAGAGTCTGTGCAGCCAATGAGGGGAGACAGCTTGCTGCTCCCACTAAAGGTTTCCCATCTGAGATTCAAACCAAAATTTGCCTGTACCTCCCAAATGTTCAAAAAAATGCAGGTCTATCCCAAAACTTACCAAAAACATCCATGTGCTAAATGCTAAAAAAAAGAAAATATTAAATACTTTGATTACTAAAAGCCTGATGTCAGTGCTTTTTGATCCAATAAGGCAACAATCTTGAACAGGATCCTGAGTTACTGGTAGTTCTCATAACCACCTCCTGACCTGCAGCAGCACCTCAGACACTGCAGAATTTGCCAGCAGCTTCCAGAAGTACACAGAAACATGAAGTCAGCCACTTGGTTTGCAGGTGTTCAGCCTCAGTTTCTCTGAGCAACCAAGTGGGAGTAGCAGTAATGTAGCTATCAGATGGTGCTCACTGTGGAGTCCCACCGCAGGGAGCACAGGGGTGCCTGCCCAAAACACCACCCCCCTCAGGGTGTAAGGGGACCCCAGCTCCTAGGACTCCAGCATGACCAAACCTTCTCCAGCTCCACCCCACACAGGTGCCCTGTATCTCCCTCAACACTAGCCCAGCACAAGCCCATTTCTAACTCAACCTTGCTCAGCCCCACACACAGAATCGTAAAGGTTGGAAAAGACCTCCAAGATCATCAGGTCCAAACATCAACCTAACACTACCATGACCATTAAACCATGCCCTGAAGTAACATGTCCACATATTTTTTGAACCCCCCCAGGGATGGGGCCTCCCCCACCTGCCTGTGCAGCCTGTTCCAGTGCCTCACCACTCTGGCAGGAAAGAAATTATCCCCAATATCCAATCTAAACCTTCCCTGGCATAATTTAAACCCATTTCCTCTTGTTCTATTGCAAGTTACCTGGGAGAGGAGGCCAACATCCCCCTCAGTCCAACCTCCTTTCAGGGGGATGCAGAGGCCAGTAAGGTCTCTCCTCAGCCTCCTCT
>NW_008627773.1:0-3837 GCF_000691845.1 Merops nubicus
CACCAGGGCAGAGTAGAGAGGCAGGATAACCTCTCTTGAGTATTACTCAACTAGGATCTTAATTCAGGCACAAACCTAAAAATTAAATTATTGGCTAGCCAAGCCTGGCAACTATTGAATCAGAAAAAGCACATGGGCACTTTAAAATGAGGAAACATGTGTGCTGAGCAACTGCAGCTAACAGTCACTTAATCTGGCCTGTCAGACTTCAAAACTTTGTCTCTTCAATTAATTTCTTAAAGGGGGTGTTTGACAGGAGAGTTGAATCATAATTTTCCTTTTTTACATTGAAACACCTTGATCACTTTAAACTCAGAAGTTCATCTTTCAAATTCACTCTATTTCAGTTAAAAATACTAACACATACACTCCCCACTCCCAAAAGTGAGAGCTAAGCGGCTGAGTAGAAATGGCAGCGCAAGAGCTGAAACACTTGACAGTTAAACACGAAGATCAAAAAAAAGTGGTAAAAAAACAGAACAAAACAAAAAAGCAAATCAACCAACCCAAACTGTACTACTACCATACAGCAGGAACTGCTAGGCCATTCAAACTTCTGAGGTTTTCTAAACCTGCATAATTGATACAGGCTTAAGACTGCTAAGATAATTTTACTTTATTTTGTATTGTCTTCACTGTGAAACTGTAAATGGAGAAATGTGAAAGCAGTTTAAAAAAAAAAAAAAAGTCATTTGGTTTTAAACCTTGTGAAAAATAAAGGCTGAAAATTCAGATAATTCTTGGAACCCTCTAAACATGAAAGGGTTGATGTTTGCAAGATATGAGCTACCACAGGGCTAGCCTATTTCTCCAGTAATTTAAAGCAAATTTAACCTTATCAGTATGCAGAATCGACTCCAGTATGGAAAAGAAAAACAATATCACAGAAATATAAGGGGAGATGAAAGGAAAGCAGTGAGGAGGAAAAGCGTATCATGTCTTAACTGAAGTGAGAATGAGACAGGAAAGGATGATATGGCCTGCAGCTATGGGAGAACACTTCTGATGATCTACTGTGCATGTGGAGCAAGGATGGAGACTCCCCAGTACATGTCAGCTTTAGAGGAAGTCACCAAACAACAGGTTTAGCAAAGCACAGCAGCTGCTGTATGCTTGTTAAAGATGAATGAATAATTTGCCACGAATAATGCATTTGACAGACAGCCTCTCTCTTTTTCATCACGTTCCTAGAATACTGTGAATGGAATTATATTATTCAAATGCATTTCCCTCTGTAGGACTCAGCCACCAATATTCAGAGGGTTGTTGAGCTGTGGTGAAAAAATATAATCCAGTATTTTTCCATTTCCTGATTGGGTGAACAAACATTAACCTACTTCTGAGAACAGTATTTAAAAATTTATTTCCATGAGTAACTGGTTATGTGATACATTCAGTGAGGGGAAAAAAAAAATATAAACATGAGTAGGATTGTCTTGCACACCAATAGTTTACTGAAAAGAAGTTTACTATACAAATATCTACACCAAAACCAACACACATTACCACATGCTTGAAGACTTTTACTTTCTAGTAAAATTTGCACTTCCTGGCTACTTGTGAAATCCAGAAATTAATAAAAGTTTAAGCAATTAAACTTAAATATTTGAGTCAACAGTTAAGGTTGATTACATTAATTTAATTGTATAGTATTAACCCAGATCTCACTAGCATTCTTGGAATTAAGTATTAAATTGTATTCTCTTTCTTGGTACCACACTTAAAATCATTTATACTTACCTAAACAAAAAAAGCTTCCCTCAGCATCTGAAACAAAACCTGTTTCTTGTGTAGTACAGCAATCACTGAGAGTGCAATTATTGAAATAAAGCTGTTGGCACCCAGCCAGATGTCAGGAAGCATACAACGGGTATTACTCACAGGTTTCTCATGTGCTGTTCCAGGCTGTAATATGTGAATTCTAAAAACAGTGAGCTCCCAGCAGTGCTTGTTCCCTCCTTTTGATGTCAAATTCTTTTGTAAAACACTGTCATCTTAGATTAACAGGGACATTATTTATTTTTTAATTCCCTGTTGGTATTTATTTTTCCTGTTCTCTAATGCACACCTTTGAGATGGCTGTCCTACCACAAGAGCCCAGAGTACAGCACATGCATGAAATGAGTAACTAGAATTGCTGCCACCTTGAATTTAGCTGAGTGCGAATAGGGCCTAAGAGCCAATCTGTGGCATTTCTTGACCTGCAGGTAAAGTGGCAGCCCTTTAAAACCAAGTCTGAGTAATCAGAAATTCAGAAAAACGTTCTAGGCATTAGCAAGAACACTATCACTTTTGATGATAATTTGATCATAGACAGCAGTTTTACTCACCTCAAGCCAAAAACAGTGAGGCAAATCCAGATGATTTTTTGAGAAGACGCCAGACACCAGCCAAAGGTAAGTCAGTTAGAGAAAGTAAAATGAAATAAGCATTCTGGTTTTACTTTTATGTGTCTGCTTACACAAAGGATGCTCAGTTCAGTTCGTGAATACAGGGCCACCCCTTACAAAGTAATTTCTATTCCTTTGTAGCCTATCATATAGGGACATGCCTTGTCACCCACCTTCACCATTCTGAATTTCAAAGTTAATTCTCAACCGTCAGCTTCCAATACAGGACCAGTAACATCTGGTGCACAGTGGGCAAAATGCTTTAGAGCACCATGCAAGAAAATAACATCTATGTGCATACGGGCCTTATTACTACCACTAATTGTGAGTCACCCCTATTTCTCTCTTGTCCCCAACTGGTGAGAATACCAGTCACATAAGCTAATGTAGATTTTATCCACCTTTTTTTTTTGCAATCTCAGGAAAAGCTATGCTGGCAAAACTAGGCCATTTTTAGAGTGTTGAATATTCTCCTTCTTAGGGCACTGAAATAATCTATTACTTGAAATGTTAAATGTGGAAAAAAGGTGGTTATATGAGGAACAGGCTTTTCTGCATGAACAGTTTCATCTACTAGGATTCTGCTAGATCACTCTCTGGATTATTAAATTGAAATCACAAGGCTGGCAATACTGCAGCTTTGGAGGCTGCAGTAACACCTCCGTACCTTCAGTAACAGTAATTTTCCATTTATCTCTACACAGGCATATATTCAAAATCTGACTCTTTAAAAAGCCATTATTTTGCAGCCTTTTCCTTGGCTATATATGGAATACAGTGAAAAAGTGACAACACTCTACATTTGGCCTGTTCAATTCAAAAGTCAACATCCAAACATGTCACTGTGCTTGAGATACAGGAATGCTGGCTGGAAACCCACCTTCACCCCCCAGGTGCCTTCATCAGGTTCTGAATAGTGACCTCAGTAGTGAACAACAAGTTATCTAACAAAGGTCGCCGCTCTGTGATAGCCATGGCTGTTTCTACCATTGCTTCTCACTTAACCTTTATACAAAACTGAGTTAGAGGCAGCAGACTCTCCAAAATACACACCCAGGCATGTTACTCTTCAACTCCATGCATGCATGAACCAGAATACAACAAACTAAAATTCAGTCCTAAATTCTGCAGCATAAATACAGATAATTTATTAACTTTCCAGATCATTCAGTGACTTTCAAGATATCACAAACATAGAGGAAAATAGTTTTTAATAACACAATGTATAAAAAAAAAAATGGCACTAGGTACCACAATACTTACAATATGTAATTTTTAATAACTAGCAATGAAATGTCTTAAGTTATGGCCACTCCTTTTTTTCGAGAATTTTACATTGATTTACTCTAGTGTTTTGCATGTTTTCACTAAGTATGTCAGACAGAAATAAAATATAAATGAAAATTTCCTACGCCATAAGAGCCTCACATTAAAGACAGCTCAGCAG
>NW_008627773.1:3868-17258 GCF_000691845.1 Merops nubicus
GCAACTCCAAGAGTTCTGGCAGGACATGGTCTGTAAGTAATGTCACTTCATCTGCTCTGGACTGAAAATCTATTTCTTCCTCCTTTTTAGCTTTGTCAATTACACTTGTCAATGACATTCCAGTATTGAACAGAAAAGTGGAAAAAAAAAAAACAGATCAAGCACTCAGGTGAAATCTCAGAGAACATTTTTTAGCTTCACTCCAGAGCCTCGATCCACACAGCTCCTCTGTAAAACTCACCTCCTGCTGCGCTCATTACACAGTTAGAAATCAGGTTACTGAAAATTAACTTTAATATTCCCAGCATAAAAAAGGTTACTGCTACACATCCTAAAGCACTAAGAAGTGATCAGAAGCTGCAGCCACTCCCCAGCAGAGAACGCCACCTTGGGACGGGACTTTGTCTCCCACATGTTTCCCTCTCAGCCCCACACATCTGCCAAATCCACCTCCAAACCCTGCCTGTGACCATCTCCTTTGGATGGACACCTGGTGTCAACGCTCAAAAATCAGAATTCGGCCACAAGAAGCCTTGATGAACAGCAGCAAACACATGTGAGGTGCTGGAGAAGACATGAAGCCCGTGATGGGCAGCCGTGGCACCTCACGCACCCCACGGGGGCTGCCACGGGGGAACCTCTGACACCTCAGCAGGGCAGAACCTTCACCCCAGCTCCCACCTCCTCCCTCCTCCACCCCACCATCCTTCTTGAAGCTTCCTCACCTTCCTTCTCAAAGCCTCTGCACCCATGCTCAGCCTGCTTCTTCTTGCTGGTTCATGAAGATGTAATCCCCAACCAAATTTCCTGTAATCATATGTCTGACAATAGCTTATTCTTTTTCAAATACTGACGGTGTATGAATCTGAACTCCTCCCTTTGGAAGATGTTAACAGATAGCCACTGAGCCTTGCAGTTCCCACATGGCTGTGCAAACATCACCTTTTTCATCATTAAGTTGCTAATCAGACTGTGTAAGGTTATTTAATTTTACAGTCAAATGCTAAGCAAGCAGATTTATAAAAAAAAAATAATCTGTTATTATGGGCAGAACTCAGGAAAAAATTTGAGGGCTGGTACAAATCTCTATATTTTCTGACACGTGTTGTTTTTTTAAACTAAGTAATGACTTACTAATGTGTTGTGGTTATTTTAGATAAGGCAAGGTAAAATAAAAACCATGAATGAAGGCTATATCACTGTACACTGCAAGTTACAACAGCAAGTTCAAAACCTATGAAAAGCACCACCAAGCTTATTCTTTTCTATCTTTGTATTTCTAAAAATAAAAGAGAAGTAATCCATGGAATAAGAACTCTTAAATTGTTTTTCACATGAAAAAATTCAAGGAAGCAATGTGTTTTTCTCTCATCTACAGAAGAAAGAGTAAACCCATAGGCTCGCTCTGTTGCAAAATTCAGTGAGAAATCAGAAGTGACTGTGTTTTGATTTAGAAATGCCGCTGTGGTATTGAATGGGAACAAGGCTTTGGATGACACTAATCCCAGTATACAGGGGGAAAATGGGAATCATGCATCAGACTTTTCCCCAGTGATAGGAAGCAGCAGTGCACAGCAGCAAGTGTATTCAACCTGGAGAGCCTAGATTGAAGAAGTGCAGAACTGCCTATATTACAAGTCTGGAGCCTTTCTGAAATCAATGCTTTGTGTTGACTGAACATTTGTGTGTTTTCGTTGTTTTCAGAGCAGAACATGGAAATAAAAGTATTTTTGAGAAAAAAAAAAAATGTCAGTAGAATTGAGAAGTTTTCAGTCAAAACAGTTTTGTGTGAAAGAAATTAAATCAGATCTACTTCAATATCCTTTTACCCACACGCATTTCAAGTTATTATTTTCTTTTAGAGGAGACAACCATGAAGGTTTGTTTTCCTCTTAAAGATAACATGGAAAGACTGGCCTAAGTCTTTCTCTATCAAAGACACAAAAGCAGACGCTTTACTCCTGAGATCCAAACAAAAACTAATATCTGGTGCAAAAATTATTCATATGGCATGTGGCATGCTTTACCATCCTTCAGTCAAGACCAAATTCTGTTATCACATGCAGAAAGGACTTTTTGCAGCTGTGAATTGGTGATTGATCATTTCTCCAAAGTTTTCCTTCCTACGTTGGAATCATTAATCAAAGCAAAATAACAGATATTTCCAGCTAAATATCAAGACATTGTAACTGTATAATACACCCTAAAGCTAAGGAGGATAGCACTGTAGCAGACAGTCAGAGAACAGAAATGGTGCATGAAGTTGTGGGTGGTTTCTGCTCATTCATTAAGAGAAAGGACATGGCCATTTCTGACTTGCCTTTGGCATGCTATTCCCTTTGGCATGTGAATTGATCCATTTATGTTCTTTTGGGCAACATTTTTGACTTTATTGTCTAACAGTCATGGACCTTTGTACTCCAAACTTCACTATTCACACAGATCACTCCCAAGATAACATTTTTCACCCACAGGCGTCAGTTTCAATATATGAATATGTTGTGTCCATTTTTTAATTTCTTAGTTTTCTTTTTTAAGATTTAGTCAATGTTCCTGGTGTTCCAGAGATACATTGGAATGAAAGTAATATGTAGCTAAAAGCCATACTGTCTTCCAGAGACTGGACTGGCATGCAAAATAGACTTTGCAAGACTGAGACACACTGCTTGAAAGGGTATTCTTTCTGCACCCATCCTGTAAGGAAAGACTGTGATTCAGTTTTCTGGGTTACACACTGAGATAGCTTCTTTCCTTTGGTCTCAGTAGGCTTCAGAAAGACCACATATAGAAAGACATTAGCCATCCACAGGGATGTGGGTTTAGATGTAAGTTTCCTCAAATGATGAGCTGTCTTTTTGAAGGAGAGAGTGGTGGTGTTACTGAAGACTTAAGACAAATGGTTTGGTTTACAGGATTTTCAGAAGACAATCTTTGGAACACCAGAAATCACTCTGTACTGGCCATAAATTCAGATATGTTCAAGCATCATTTACTGCAGTCTAGATAATTCTGCGTCATTGATAGTAGCCATGGCTTATAGAGCCATGTTTTGGTTTTCCCAGTTCATCCTGGTAGCCATCTGTAGATGTAGACATCTGAATAGAGTGATAGTAGATACACCAAACTGGACAGGGGTTCCAGGCTGCTGAGTTCCTCTGCTTTTCTCCCTGAACTAGTGTTTCTTCTACCATGAAAAGTCAGGTGGAGTCACTTGCTAGATGCAAAATTTTCACCTTGCTTGTCTACAGCTCATAAAAATTATACACAGTAATCTATAATGGTACATCAGTGTACCATTCCTTGTTTATTAAAAAGTTTGCTGTTGCTGTCAAGTAAAAAGTGCAATTTTTTTGTTTCTCTCTTCTGATGCTTGAGTAGATTAGCCTCCAGACAGTTTCTGTGGCCACAGTTTCTGGCCTATTGGAAATACTTTACTATAACAGTAGTAAATATGTCAAATATGTGTCTAAATTCACTAACCAGTTAATTTTAGATTAAGAAATAAAATCTGACAATAGACATTGGAAGAGTACAGAGCAGATAATTTTTTATAAATGTAAGGGATAAATTTACATATATTATTTGACTCTTGGAGAAGAATCAAGAAAATTTTTACAGGGAATCTATATCAGTTATAGCTAGTTTTGTTCTTTACTGAAAGCCATGACATGGAACGATAAGGAAGAGCTCAAGTTTGTTATTTTGACAAGATTGGTCTTTTCTGGAAAAACATCTGACTCTGCATATAGTTGAAAAGAGAAGAGATAAATACTTCAGCAAGAGAGAAAATAAAATGCTATCTCCAGATTGCCACCTCATCTATACTTACAGTGTCTCCTCCAAGGCTGTATACCAAAACTGTTCCTGAGTCAGGAGCTGAACCCAAACTTCCTAACTGAGAATTCATGCTCTAGCAACTAGCTGAGCTCTCACAGTAATAGCAAAGGAGAGTTTAAAGTCCTGCAGATGTCTTGTAACACTTTATCAAAAAAGAGCACAGAACTTACAAAAAATGGGACATGAATAAACTGCTGTCAAGGCCACTGGCTTCTGCATTTGTAAATTCTACTGCAGACTCCCTTTATCTAGTATTTTTAAGTGATTTAAAACTCTGAACTTTGGGTTTGAATTCTTCTGTATAATACATAAACTTATCTATTTTGTGGGATGGTGATAAAGAAGATGGCATTTTTTTTCACTGTCAGCTACCAAGAACTTTCTTAGCTCTGAAACCAGGCTATAAAGTTGTATCTTTATGTTGTCTTTTTTTTCCAATGCTTTCAGAGCTCAAATAAAAAAGAGCAAAACCCTATCAGTATAACATTTATTGTTTCACTTTCTTTCACCTATTACTCACTTTCAAATCATCATGGGTTCAGACTTGAGAAGGAAGCCTCCTTTTAGAGTCATTTTGCTGATTAGCATTTGGACATGATGTTAAGTACATTCTGAGTCTGAATTCTGACAGCAAGATGTGCTTGCTAAAATTGTGAGCTTTGTACTAATGAAGAATTGACTCCAGCTGCAATGTGTATGAAAAACTCCCAATTCCTTACTCAACTAATCTTAAGATGCTTTGACAGAACTGTTTTTCACAGGGCTGAGATGTGGTCTTAGTACACCAGGACCTACAAAGCAAAGCAGTCGTGGTCTGGGCCTATATATTTGAGATAAGCGTGAAAAAATTTATTCCTTTTTCATTCTTTGTGGATGATACCCCTGCACTGATGCCAACCAATGTATAAAATGATGAAACTGGCAATTTAACATTTTTAGTAGAGTTGTATGGTTTTATAATGTTTTCCTCACCCTTGTTTACACTAGAGTTTTTTTGATATGTCTCATTTTACACAGCTGTTTTCCCTTAACTGCTTACTGACACAACAGCATAAAATCTGTTACAAGTACTTAGGAACTCGATCTAGATCTGATGGCACCTGACAAGCAACCCTGGAATGCAATAGTTTTCTGAGCGGTAATTAAGAACATTTTATCACATATATCTCAGACAAATTAGATATTTTTGGCCTGAAGCATTTTTCACAGAAGCTTCTATCATTATGTCTAGTCCAGCTTTTGTAAATACCAGTGTGGACTACTCATGGAAGGCAAGCCTTGATCTGACTGCGCAATGGCACAACAAACTAACCTTCTCAGTGGAAATGACAAGATCTTATTATTTGGTGGGATCCTTCCCTGTCTTTCTCTCTGCTTTTCAGCTGAAGCTACTGCCAGAGCCTTTTCCACAAAGCAGCTTTCATGAGTTCTGAGCAGCATTAGAAACATTTCAGAATTAATAAACTGACCTGTTATATTTGCTGTTGTCCTATACACTGAAAGTGTGCACTTGTCTGGAACTCCACAGTCCCTCCCCACTCCACTCCCTGCAAGCTCATTTACTAGAATAATACCTACAAACACAACCAATTAATAACTATTATATTCCATTTCTCTCCTCTTGCTTCTGTTTCACCTTTCACAAATGTAGGTGAAGACAGTAGAACACAGAGAAAGTAGTCATGCTTCTTGTGGAGCAGAGAAAGGCTAAATATCCTCCCTGTGTTAAATTTAAGCAGCTGCCTTAAGAGTTAAAAGTTTTTGTATAGTTTGAAAAAAGTGTGGGAAAAGTGTTTAGCTTCCATTTCTACCATCTTCTGCCTCCATACCATGGAGGAGTTTCATTTCTGTGCTCTTTCACAGAACTCATGATCTTCATTAAGACTGTCACTTAAGTAATTTAGTGAAATTAATAGGCACTCGTCTATCACCTTATTTAAAAAGAAAACCAGTTGTATGAGGAGCCACTGCAGTGGAGGTGCAAATACTTCAGGCTCTCTACTTTTTCCAAAGGAGTGGGGAGACCCAGTGTCTGTATGCTGTTCTCCTGGAAGCTGGTGCTGTTTTGCAGTTACAATAGCCAACCTAACAAGCAAGGTCCTTTCCTAAGAATGGGTTAGTGATTTTCAATTTTTAAATATAATTTAAGTGGAAGGTTCCCTGAATTGTCAGTAAGTTTCTCTCATGTTAATGACATCTGCCATCTCTCTTGCTTCCACTTGTGTAATTCATTACGTATTTTTACCTATTTCTTCCCACCAATGTAGTCTTTAGCTATTAATGCTTTAGGCAGAACACTTAAAAACGTAGAGGATGTGCCAGTGGGTTGGCAGAATAAGATATTTGCACAAAGTTGTTTGTACACTAATCTGAAGTTTGACAAATATTCTATTTATATTCAGAAGTGACTTTGTGTAATAAAATATCTCTGAATATTTTTGGCTAAATGTAGTACAGAATAAAGATATGATTTATGAATGGTGGCAGATATTTTTGGTGTAATGTGCAGTATTCTATAGATAACAAATATAAATATTTCCATTATAATACATTAACCACTGAATAATCTACCAGGGAGAGGTGTGTACATGTATGTATATTATGTTATAGATACATCCCCTTGTCTCTTCTGTTTCAAGCTCAAAATAAAAAATCAGTCCCCAAATTTTTAACATGCAGTTATACCATAATTGCTGTACCAAGTCAAAGCAATCAAATTATTTAATGTAGGTGGGTTCAGATGCTGGAGAGGCAGGTATTAACTTTTCATAAAGGATAAACTGCCTGGTAACAATGTTGAGGATTAGGAAAGAGCAGACTTTAATTAGTTTATAGTCTGAAATAACTGCCCTGTAAACTAAATAGCAAAAGTTCTTCTGTACCTGTGATAATTTTTGTTCATGCTTAAACCTCTGTCTATGTCTAACGAAGTTTATTTAAGAAAGATAAGTGAACAGAGTATTTGTGATGAGACTACCATTAATATCATACAACTTTACAGTAGCTTTATTATTGAATCTGTTCTTCAGTGTTTACCAGGCCGCTGAAAAGGCCTTGGTATGTTCCATTCTGCAAGCTGGATCCCTGCAAGGTTTAAAAGTAAAACTCTAAAACTGCAGTTCATTTTTTTTAAAACAATGATCATTTCCTCTGTTTGGCTCACCCTGCAGTCCCACAGGCTCATGGATGGGACAAGGAACAGGAGTGACTGGCTGGAAGCTGTGGAAGAGGGAGCAGTGAGGGGAAGGAACACAAAGAGACGGTAGTTCTTCAGGTGGAGAAACATTGAAAACCCCTGAAAACCAGCTTAAATTCTGATAAAGGCTTTCATGAAATGAAATTATTCATCTGCCTAATCATGCTGCTCTGATGATGTCAGAATATTTCCTAATTTTAATTAACACCAGTTAGAGAAAGAGGCAGATTACTGTGGATGAGGTAAAAGAGAGAAAGGGAAAGCATCTTGGAGGAGACAGCTGTGGCCAGAATTACTATTTCTGAGGAAGTCTCCATTCCTTAAGACTTTCTGGGACAAAATAAGCAGCCTCAGGGAAATTATATTGTCTAGTGAAGTATCAGTTATTTGCTAAACATTGATAGTTTCTGCTTGTTACTAAAGGCAATATCAGCATAATGACAATTGTTACTGGATGGTTTTTTTCCCTTCATATGCATCTTGAGTAAGGCAATTCTTGCCTCTCCATTACTTGTTTAAAAAAATAATAAATGAGAGGGAGTAGCCTGATACACATGCTTGTGAACACCGTTAGCAAGTGGAAATGGTTGGATCACACTATGCATCCATACTTAGGCCTATAAAACAGTAACATTAACCTCCTTAAATTAACATGTCAGCTTACTGCTGGGCATTTCTGGGTAGTGAAAGGTTCAGTCTCAATTGATTCCAGCTTAAAAATTATGAAAAATAGTAAGTGATACTGATTGAAGGACCCCACAAGCAATCAGAGAAACAAAATTAGATTACGGAGGGCTCTGTAAATGATACTTACCTACTCATCAGCAGTGTCTTTAAACAAACAGAACTTTGCAGGGCAAAAAAAAGAGGAAGGCTGTGGAGAATGTAGGAAAAGAGAGTAAAATACCAATTTGGGAAACCTGGTAGACAACGGTAATGAACTTTCCCTGGGTTGGAGTGCATTCAGCCACAGATGGCAACTGGGTACAGGAGCTGGATTCTGGAACTCAGTTCAGGAACACAGGGCTCAGGATCAAAGGCAGAATGGATGGAGTCCTCCTCGGATCCAGCCACAGCAGCAGAAGCTGCCAGCAGGGCAGAAGAAGAAGCCGGAAGAGAGTGACGGAAGGCTTGCCCCTTCCTATCCTTCAGCTCTACTGGATATGAAGGATATGGGATGGAATACCCCACTGGTGAATCTTGGGGTCAGTTATCCTGCCTGCTCCTCCCCACAGGTGGGGGGTACTCTCTGCCCCTCTCCGTGTCGGATCCAAGCTTAGCAGTGGCCTTGGTCTGCACACCAACCTCTGGCAGTAACTCTAAACATGAAGTGTTACCACTGCTAAAAACAAACAGTTTGCGAAAATGCTGCTAACTTCAGACAAGGCAGTTAATTACAAGAGCTTTACCTAAGAAGTTAAAATCATTGAGCAAAACCAGCTCTGTTTTACCCCAAACCAGGACAACTTGGACTACAACTCAAATGCCTGCTCAAGGCTGGTACAGCTGATGACCCCAGCCTGAAGATCTTTTATCCTTGTCATTTGTCAAATGGTGTCAGCACTCCCACTTCGCATTGGACCACCTCTTTCAGCAGCTCCCAACAGCATTTTCGATCTTTGGACAAAGTCAGAGCATTATAGATTTTTTTATTTTTTTTTTACTATAGATTATATACTCAATATTTAAAGGGAGACTTTACCCACAGAAGACAGGCTTTTTCTCCCCTCTCTGATCTCCCAGGGCTCTGTGACCTCACTGGTGGTCAGGGTGTTTTTTTCTGAATACACGAGAAAAATAATTCTCTGGCTGATGCATTTTGAAACATGAATGCAAGTATTAAAGACACCTCAGCTTTAAAATATGTTTGTGTAGTGTTTTTTTATTGGCTTTTTTTAAACAAAGCTCCTCAATTCTTGCCAACAAAGGAGTCCTAACTCTCTGATCATATCTTCTAGCTCTTCAAAATGGTAATTAGGAGAGGAAAGGTAGGAAAGATGAAAAGAGGTTTGAGTGTGAAGTGAGAAGGAAATAAACCAACTAATGTACAGCTAGGTGTAGGAAATGAAGCTTGTAGCAAAAAGTCAAGTTGTTGTCACAGGGGAGAGAAGTTCCAGTCTAAAAAAAGTCAAAAGTTCCTTTCTGCAGGAGGGAATGCACCCAAAAAATAACTGCTACTGTCCAACTTAAATTCCTAGCTGATTTTTCTTTACCCTCTTTGCTAAAGATATTAGGAACCATCATGTTGCTCCAGCTGTGCCGAACCAGAGCCTCTTGAACAAATCTGCCTCAATTCTGGTATTGTTCTTGCACCTCATAAACTGGCAGTCACACATCTGGTTCCTTCCAGTTCTGATCCAGAGACAGCACACTCCTTAAATTAGAATCCCATTTATCTTGGTTATCTTGATTTATGCAGCATTCTGTGGAACATTCATCATACAGCTAATCTTGAGTAACCTTGAGTAATATTTTAATCTTGCTGCCCATAATTTTACCCTTTCTTCTCTAAGCCTTAGCCTTGACTCTTCTCTTTCTATCCTTGAAAAAAAAAAAAAAAGTTTCAAAGCTTAGCACTTAGCAGAGGTCTCATACTTTCCTCCTAATTTTTTCTTCCAAACTCTTTCTTTCTTATCAGTAAGTCTATTCCCCCACCATTGTTAAAAGTGTTGGTGTGTTTGAGGGATTTCAAAGGGCATCTCACTAGTGTGATAGCAATTGCTTACAAAATTTTTGAGATAATTTCATAGCACAAAATGGTAAACTACTGGTTCTTACCAGTTCTTAATATATGCCTTATTGAATTCAGGATTGCAGTTATTATTATTATGAGTTTTATTTTGCTTTTCTAGAAATTTCAAAATGTTTAATACTTTGTTACATTGTTTGACAAACACTTCTTGTGTGCCTCTAGACCAAATTGCTAACTGAGGCATCAAACAGTACCTGCCAGCCATTCTATTTCAGATTCTTTTCTTCAGGGACTAGGTCTTATTTATATTTTATTACATTTTAAACCTCAGTCATGTCTTCTGTTATCATGTTCCAACACTTCCCTGATCTGTGAGCTTCTAAGGACACATCTTTAGCCAGACTTCTTCCTCGCCATATCTCCTCTACGCTGCATTCTGCAAATTATCCTTCCCTTTTGAGACACATATGATAAATAGGATCTTTCCATATTCAGGCTCTCTGTCAACAGCTCTGCAGTAATCCCTGACGTCAGAACTGGTAGCCATTTTTTTCGTGGTGATGTCAAAACTATCTTCTGGTCTGGGACCACATAAGCCTGAAATCAAGCCTGTCTCCTTCAGAAAAGGGTTGCTCCATTGAACCTCACAGATTTATATTGCTTTACTAGAAAAGTACTCTCAAACCTATCAGTACTTTTGTGCTTCTTCCTGTATTTCCTTTCTCCACCCTGTACATGTTCATTTTTTATTTAGAAAAAAAATCCTCTTTATTTCGTTCAGAAGTTTATGCAACTGATGCATGAAAAATTCAGAGGCCATGCTAAAAATTTATTCTGTAGCCAAACATATCGTGTGAGGATTTAAAAGGTCTCCAAACAGCAAATTATTTCACAAAGAATACTCTGTGCACAGTGGTATGGACAGAATTACAGTCTTAATGAGCTTCATGCCTTGATTTCTCCATGTTTTAGTGCTTTAATCTGAAATATAGTCACAAATAGCCAAATTTTGTAGTTCTTACCATCTCTATGAAGCCACTTGATGAGTTTAGAATGAGGTTTGTTGCTCTTGCTTTCTCTTCAGCTCACTTCTAAGCACTTAATGAATCCAACCTGAAAACAACAAAGGTGCAGCTTTGTTGCTTCCTTGTTGATGAGTTCCTGCTCCAGGTTTCTCCTGAAAAAATAAACATAGGAAACGTTTTATGATGAGAGGTCCCACAGGAGTATTTTATGTAGGCTGGGATGTTTGCCATCAGTCCAATATAAAGTAAATATCACCCCTTGGTTAAAAGCCTGAGTACATTACTCATACCTGAATGTTTCTAACATGTAATGTATGCTCAAGGAGGTATATGATACATAAAGGACACTCTTGGACCAGTTTTCCAAGACCTATATATTTACCTCACAAGTAACCACCACAGTAGAGGCACATTCATGGGTAACACTTAGCAACAAAGAAACGTGACAGTGATGACCTCACTTTCCAGCCATAACATGTCTCCCTGATTGCACAGAGAGGTTTGTCTGGGCAGCACTCTTTTCTAGACTGCAGTCTGCAGAGCTGGAAATCCAATAGGCATTAAATTTCTATACATGTCTATAAAATATTTCTGAACATTACAGAAGCTCTCATGGTAGGAAACCACAAACAATATTCCTGGAGACAATGGCAGTCAAAAAACAACACTCTCCCAAAGTCTTTTTGCCTTTTCAGCCAGCCACTGCATTTGTTTGTCTTCCATCTGATAGCTTGGGATTATAACTATTCCTTGCTTCCAAATGCATTAGGTAAACTCTTTTGCTGACTGCAAATCCCAGTAGGAAGGAGACTATCATCAATAGGAAGCACAAAATCCAGACCTTTCCAACCCATTCCAGAGAGTATAGATAGGACATGAGGTGGCTAACAACCAGAGGAATAAATAGATCAATACATTCAATCACAGTGTATGACAAAGCAAAGAAAGGGGTGTTGTGATGAGCAGAGTCCGCCCTAGGCAGGGATCAGTGTGCGGAAGATCTCGCGATGTAACGAAAAATTCAGACTGCCCACAAGGGGCCTTATGGGCGTGGCTTGTGCTATATAAGCAATTGCAGCGACGCAATAAACGCCATTTGCAGCATCCTTCACATTGAAGCCTGTGTCTGCTGATGGTACCCAACGGTAGAGGTTAGGTGACAACTATCCCGGGGAATCGGGTGTCGATAACGACAAAGGGGCAAGCCAAGTCAGAGACCAGGTCATGGGAGAAGGAATTAGCCAGGTCATTAGCCCAAGTCCAATCACACAACAAAAAAGCAGCACCATTAAACACATAATGCTCTTCTGTCCCAGTTGCAATGCTGTCCTGCCACCTCTGAGAGCTCTACTTGTAATAGACAGCCAGGGAACCCCTCCACTAACAAGAAACCCTAAATAAGGCATCCACTACACAAGTAAACTTCTGCCCACTCACCACTAGCAAAGCCAGCCTTTAAACCATTCACTGTAGAGGCAGAGCACCTGGTAGTGATCTTCTGATTGGTTTTCACCCAAGGTTGGCCAGACCTTTAGAGAAAACCAGTTCAGGAGGTCTTTCCTGCCTGGTTGTGGGTATCAACCATATGTCAACCCTGTTTCAGGGCTTGAGGTTTAGACCCCAGCATTTCAGATACCCTTTTTAACTCTCAAATGTTAATTAAATTGGACAAAGTAGATTGCAACAATTTCCAAGGAGTTTGTTCACTTTTCCCCCCATTTTTTTTTCAAAATCCTTTAAAAAAAAAAAAAAAAAAGGGTAAAGGAGTACTAGAGATCTTAACTTTTCTGAATTTTCTTTCTTTTCCCTACTGGGAAAAGAAACAAAGATGAACACACATGAAGAAAGAAAAAGCCCTACACAAATATTACTTGGGTTTGTCCTGGGATAAATCAAGTAAACAAAAACTTCTTCATAGACCAAATCTTAGTCTATTTTTAATAGGAGAATTTCTATTTGAGAAGGGTTAATAATTTAAGAAACATACAAGATTGGTCAAATAGTGTTTTAACCCACAGTGTTGTGTAACCTTTTTGGCAAAGATCCTGCTTTTATATTAGGTAGTTCAGAAATGGCATTAACTATTAAGAGAACTTTAAATGCCTGTTTAGCAAGCACAAACCTTGAGTAGAAAACACTACCAACCTTATACATTGAAACAGTTTGAATATGAAGAAGTATATTTATACTGTTTGCAGTAGAGATGAAAGGCGTTTGAACTGTTCATCAATAATTAAAGTAGTGTTGAATATGGTAGTATTTTCCCATCTCACTGTGTGGTAGATAGTTGGATAAATCCACCTTATTTTCATTGCCATTTCTTCCAGAGAGGGTTCTGCTCTTCATGTCAAATAATCAGCAGCCTGATCAGAAAAAAAAAAACCTACACTATGGTCATATAACTCCAATTAATAGTTTTATGACTTTCAGATCTTTTGAATGTGACAGAGAGTTGAAATAGCACCTAGAAGTGAGTAGCACCATGCCCCACTCAATCAAATAGGCTGAGTGAAATTAAACATCTGTTATGCAGCTAAGCAAGAAAATACTACCACTTCCAGTGATCTCTGAATTATTGGTGAATTATTCACTTCCTTTCACAATGCCAATAGCATAAAGTATCACTAAAAATCTGCTGAA
>NW_008627773.1:17289-34136 GCF_000691845.1 Merops nubicus
ATGCATGCATTTATGTAAGTTTACATTGAGATTTATGTTCAGTCTAAATGACTTCCATAAAAAGTGGAATCATACAAGTAAAAATAAAAATGTTTGCTACGAAAAAGCAGTAACTTCTGTACTCTAAAGGACACTTTTTACTGAGATGCTGAGGAGTGCTCACACACCGTGATTCAGGGAAACTGAGATTCTCTCATAACAGTTTGTGTCAGCTGTTGATGGTGTAGTGGAAGGATGTGTTGTATGGGTGTCATGTGGAAGATGGCCATACTGAAACAGTTACTGAGTCAGCTCCACTGATTTTGACAGGAACCTTCCTGACAGACCTTGGTCTTGAAGGATGCTGAACCACTCTTTTGTTATCCCAGGGGATGGGGCCTCAAGAGCTTCCCTGGAGACTAGTTCTAAATTGATTTTAAGTCTGCTTATTGTAACATGTACCACATAAATCTTGTAGGATTAAATTGGCAGAGGCAGCATCACAGCAGATAGAATGGCCCTGGTCACATCATGATTTGGCTGCATTTGTGGTACAGTCCATTGGGAGCAGCTGTGTGCAACCTGGCCTTCCAAGTTTGCAGCCTGGCTGCATGCAGGAATGAGGACAAACCAGGCTTCTCTTTCAAGAGTTCCCCTCTTCCCAGGGACAGAGGGTAACAGCTGCAGTGTGCACAACATGCACCGTGCACACGATTCTCTATGCACCAGCAGTATATGGAAAATAATTGGGCATGAAAAGGACTGAAGATGTCTAACTCTCTTCAAACAGACTGCTGCTCTTCTGTGAAGAAACTCAAGTGAGAATAAGTATGACTCCTGCACGTTTCCATAAGAGGTAAAGTTTACTATCTTTCTATCACATATTATATCTTTAAGGCAGCATTTTTAAGGTACCAAAAGCCAAAAATAAACCCTGGAACTAATTGCTAAAATTAAAATAGCAATGAAGAATAATATATGGTTTGGAAAAAGACATGTATACATAAAATAAAATATTTTTGGTTTTACACAGTTGCACACACCACCTCCATCAAACCAATCCCGTCCCATTTATTTAGCATATGTATATGTTTCTGTTTGTATAACCCTCCCAGGACAAGAGGAGTATTTGCTAAATAAAAACTTACTGTATTTATGCAGACAAATATTAGTTTCTATAATTTTATTCTGCAATTATTTAGCTATCCCAATATTCTTTTTTTTTTTTTTTGAAAGATCAGAATTTTATGTTCCTGAGCACAACTGCCAGTTATCTGCCACACTCACAATGGATCGTATCTGTTTTTGTGGTCATGCATGAGTGCTACTGTAACTCTCTATATTAAAATTGGTTTAGATATCCAGACAGTTTTTTAATGTTCCATTACTTCAGGATTCTAATGTCGTTTCCTTTAAGTATTTCAAGAAAAAAAAAAAATGCACTAGCTGAAAAATTAATATCATTTCAGTCTCCTCCGTTATTGTAATGATTTTGTGTGGTAAAAATGTTTGGAAGGCAACCCTGAAAGAGAGTGGCATTCTGGCACTGCCCAGGGCATGGAGAGGCATGAGATAAGGGGACTCCATAGGGTCTGATGACCTCTGGGTTCATCAGACTTCAGAGATGCAGCACTGACCTACCCCATAATGCTGTGACTACTTTCACCCTGTCAGAGACTCTCATCAGCCACGGACAAAATGAAGAATTGGATCAGTTTTTCTCACCTGCATCTATGACACCCCTGGGTTAGCTGCCATCATGAGTAGAGGAAAAAAAGAACAAAACATTTTGTTTTCTTTTTTTACTTCCAGGTTTGAAAACCGATGTCTTTGAGTGTTAAGTTAATTTGGTTAAGAACCATCTGTCCGTTATAGTAAATTATTTTTGTTATATGCTGAATGTGACTGGCCTCCCAGAGATAATAACCCCAGCACCATTTGGTAGCCCTTTGCTGGGACTAGAAGGCCTTGTGAAGTTCATGAAGCATAAGGACTTCTTTAGCAGGAGTAGCATGCAAGACTAAGTAGGCCTCCTGGGCCTTTTAATCAATGTGTGACCTAGCATTTCCTCAGAGCCATCATCTGCAGAAGATACACAAAAATGGAGAAAAACAGGTGGAGGGAAATGCTCTCTGGTAGCTCATAGTTATGGACTGTGGCAAAGTCCTGTGCCCTGTTCTGCTACGTACCTAAGTGGATGTCTAATTCAAGCACCTGACCTTGCTTACAGCCATGGATGACGATGCTTCACATACTCTTGCAGCAAAGTGCTTTAACAGAATGGATCTGAAAGAATTTGAGTCCTTGTTGTGATCAACCAAGAAGTCCCCCAAGTTCATGCTGAGGTCAACTGGAACAGCTAATCTCATACTCCAAAAGAAATACCAAAAGAAGACCTATTTCAGATGTTACTAAAGAATCAGTCAATGTCTCATTTGCTACTTTCCCATTACAATTAAGATTTCTGCTGTAATGTATTTCATATATGGATGTTTCTTGCGATGTGAATGTTTGCTAAGAATAAAAAAAAAATATTATATTCTCAATTAAGTATTCAATGAAGACAATGTGAAACTAATAATTTTGAAATAATAAGAGGAAATTAAAATGACAACTGAGCGTTTCTTCCTGAAAATTTCAGCTATAGTGGCTTTTCTGTGGAATATTGTGTTATGTATCCACTGCAATGTTCAGAAAAATGCACAGTTTAATGTTTGGGGGGGGGGAAGATGGAAAAAAACCCCCAGAGACTAAAAAGAAGAATTTGGAGGGATTCTCTGCATTTCTTCTGCCAACACTGTTTCGCTTTGTGAGAATGACTATAACTGAAATTGAGTTAACACTGAGTGACTAATACTTGGATAAAAATTTCCTTCCAGTAGTGGAAGATGCTGGTGGTTAGGACACTCACCTGTGTTCAGGCCATACTCCAGTCTATGGTGAAGACTGGCAGCAGTGACAAGAATATGTGAGAGCTCCATCTCAGAATAACCTCATCATGGAGGCTTTTCACATGTGAGGGAGGAGATGAGGATATGAAGCCCCTCAGAGAGTGGAGAAACAGAACTGAGGATTCCCTCCACCCCAGGGAACATCACCACCCCTTAGTTATTGAGCAAAGTCTGAGACCAAGGGTACCATCTTCTAACCTCTGCATTCAATTAGTTCTTCCCCATCAATAAATTTGAGTTATCTCTCTGGCTGTTTTAAGGACAACTGCACCCACAGAGTTTGGCTAACTGTCATAGGACAAAATTAAGCACATTTCACAGATCTAATTGGCATAAAATAGAAATGAATGTTGCTGGATATGTGGGGGATTGGATGTATGCCAATTCATCTTGAAGGTTGTTTATTGATTTGATGTGTTAGAACCTTTTATAAGATCAATCTTTTATGGCATCAGCTGGTGGAAAAAAAAATTAAAGGTAAATGTTTAATAATCATTGAGACAGTTCTAAAAAAAACTCAAGCATGGATCTGAACAAAAACCTCAGTATATCTTAGAATTCTTCTACATATTTATTAGTATATTCAGGAAATTATTTTATACAGACCTCTCTTGCACTTCTGTAATTAGATTAAAAAAAAAAGAAAAAAACATGACACCAAGAACTTGCACACTCCCTACTGCTTAAGTTTTGCTAATAGAGAACAAACAACAACAAATCTGCCTGTATCTTTTTCCTGTCACTAATAAAAAAGATTATGTTTGTTAGCTAGCTTAAATGAAGAAATAAAAGCATATCTTGCACACATACACAATGAATTTAAGTTCCTGTCTGTAAGCAGTACATCCATGGGAATGTACCAGTTTGAAGAAAACTCACACCTGCTATATGTTAAGTAATTGGTGATAAGGTGGAAATCAAAGGCAGTATCTTTAGGAAAAAAAAGATAAAATCTCTAAAAAAAGGTTAAAAAAATTATAGCTTCACAGCCTTTTATAATTTAAAATATTGATTGAGAATAGAATTTTCAAACCTGCTGATTGTTTTTGAGGAATTTTTTCAAGTTTTTAATTTCCATCAAGTGATTTTTGGGGTGTTCTTCATTTCTGAAAAGAAAGAAGTATTAATCTGAGATGCCTAAACACAAACTTATCTATTGAGATATAGAAATGTAAGTCAAAAGAGCACACAATTCTTTAGCATTTTGCCAAACAAAATATACTGTTCAGACAAGAATTAATAGCACAAGTAACTTTTTGGTCGAGTGTTGGGAAAATAGGGAGAAAATGTCTTTGTAACATATCAAAACCCATCACTCAAAGAAAAATGTCACTGGAAATATAGATACTGCATACCATTACATCTAAATGCGAGCTTGGATACAAACTGTAAAAGAAGCCAAATACTAAATTCTGTCCTCTTCCCTACTGTGCACATGCCACTAATATAGTTTGGACTCCGTAGTTGTCCTCGTTCAGTGTTTAGATTTTTGTAAAGTAAATCATATTTCAGAGAACATGCCACCTAAGCTGTTCTGGCCAGTCCTCTAATGACAACTGTGTCTATTAGCTTAATGCTACAGTAGTAAGAATGAAATCTGTACTTTTCGTAAACAAATTTTCAAATTCCTTCTGTCCAAAACTTTTTGTAAACAATGAGTAACAATTCCCATTTTACAGACTTCAAGTTCAAACCTAAGAAAGCTTACAGATCTATATAGCTCCACACACGTTTTGATGCCTTTCACTTTAATATGGATCAGAGACTAATCTACACCCTAAACCGAGAGATAAATATTATTGGTTTCATCATTTGCAACTGTGGCATGCCCTCCATTTCTGCATAAATTACTTTTACACCAGATTTTTATTTAACTTTTGAAAATTTAAAATATTCATTTTTCAGTACATGACCCTGTGCTCATCTCCTGTTCTGCTGCACTCTCAGCTCTGTTGCAAACTAGGACTTTCCTGAGAGCTCAAATACATAGGCTTTGAATCTGAAGACTATTAGAAGATTTCAAACAAACCATTGCTATTCTCAGAAGGTTTGGGCGTTTTAGTGACAATGCTGCAGAACACAATAAAAATCAGGCCTTACAAAAAAATAAAAATAAAACTCTATTAAGTACAAAATAAATATCCCCAATCCAGAGGCCAGGTAACTATGAACACGAATATGGAATAAAACAGCACAGGAAAAGGGTTAATGTGAAAATTAAACTGCTGTGTTCAAAAGACAAAAATATTTCATTTCCTCAGGGATAAAAATTTCACTTTGGCACAGCAGAGGAGAATAGTGTATAAGAGAGGTACAGAGATATTAATCTTCCAGCTGAGAGGAATATTATTGCATGTCCAACTGTGACAGTTTCTCTTGCAGAGAACAGCAAAAATCTTTTGTTAAAGGACATCGTCTGGTTTTTTCCCCCCTTAGCTGAGAATGCTTTAGATGATGAGAGAACTCAATTTGTTTCTTTGAATAAGTTTTTGACTTCATATAATCTAAGTAGCAATTCTAATTCATATCCTTCCCTATGTATGAAACATTTTCTCTTGTCTAAATCATAAGTGATTAATAGCTTTACAAAGAACCAACTAGGCAAGCCAAAACAAGTCACACTTCAGCTCTCCACACCAAAATTTTATAATTAAAAAAATGCAGAGAAGAGAATGAGGAAGAAGAGGCCAAATTGTAATCAGAAGTGAAAAAGCATTTGCAATTAGTTTGCATGGGCACTCAACCACAATAGAGATATGGTCCATACTGACACTTTGCCTGCATGGGCATGCAGCCATGATTGGTCCATGCTGATACTTCATGGCTGCACTGCATTCACATTTGGTGTGAAGGATTAATGCTGAATCAAAGCAGTGGGTTGTGCTGGGATGGAGCCTTCTGAGCTGCTGTGTCACTGTGGCTTCTGCAGATCTCAGCATCCAAAAGCAGAGAAATTTAACTTTGCAGCCAATCTTCAATATAAATGAACATTGAAAATAATTTTCATTTGACAGGAAACACATATTGCAGACTACAAATTGAAAAACTATGTTTTGAGGATCTTAAAAAACTGTAATCTCAAACTGTAGCTTATTGTAGTAGTCATTGTATGAGAAAAGGATGAGTTACTCTAAATTCAATGCTTTTTTATAATAATTTTAGTTGTATTATTAAGTCTAAAGTCACCTATTTCTACTGTATCTATATCTTTTTCTCTCTGAATGTATGGCAACAATTAAGTGTGGCTATGTGCTGACATAAATTCGTTACGTTATTGCGCATTAATGCTATAGAAAAAAGATGCTGACGACTTGAAAACTATTAATTTCAGATTAATTTAAAAAAAAAAAATCTGTTTACCAAATGGAAACTTAGGACTTTTAAACAAAATAATATAGGCTTGAGGTTTTGTTTGCTTGCTTGCTTTCTGGGATTTTTTTTTTTTCCCTAAGAACAAGCAGAGATAGTCTGAATAAGAGATATTCTAAATAATACCTAAATAAATATTCAGACTGAAAACTGTCCTTAGCACTGGAGTCAAAAACTTCATGAAGAAAAACTAACCCAAGGGGACGTGAACTTGTGGACACTTCTCTTTTCTGTCTGCTTTTGCTCTATTTCTCCATTAATTTTCAGGGTAGGTTTGAACTTCAGCGAAAAAAAAAGTCATCTAAACGAAGAATATAGTTTTTAAAACTCTTAATTTAGCCTGTGGAGTGTTGCTAAATGCAGTATCTTAACATCTCTTTTAGAATTGTGGTCTTCAGACAAATACAACATTGTGGTTCATCAGTTTCCATTTGTTTTCATAATGCTGTTTTCTGCAAAAAATGCATTATTTTCATTGGCTGTCCCTAAGTAAATGGTCACAATGAATTCTTGAGGATGATTACTGTGTAAAATCTCACCCTTACACTCTGGTTTCCTTTGCTGTTGGTGGGATTGGCCTTATAAAGCACTAAGTAATTTGATTTCTTCTGCAGTTCTTGGCTTCAGCAGGGGACTAGCTTGAATTTCCTTCCAAGCTACCCAGTTAAGGAACGGCTGGGAATTATGCACCTTGCCATGCTAGCTGGGTTATTTAGGGTCCTCTGTACTTTTCCTAGATCACTGATCTGGCAGCAGTGTTAGATTGACAGGCACTCTGCAGGGAATTTCTCAGGCTGGGGAATCTCCAAGAGGATTTAAATGAGAAGGTGTAGTCTGGCAGTCACTGCTGTGGTCCCTTTTGTTATAGGCTATAGCTACAGCAATGGCTGCTAAGAAGTAATCAGTTCCTATTAAGCAGCTCAACCTTTCTATTCCAAAACCTGATATTTGGTCAAGGTGAATGTCGTTACCGACACCCGAACCCCGGGATCTCTGCCACCCAACCTCTGCCGTTGGGTACCATCACAGACACAGGCTTCAATGTGAAGGATGCTGCAATTGGCGTTTATTGCGTCGCTGCAATTGCTTATATATGACAAGCCACGCCCACAAGGCCCCTCGTGGGCAGTCTGAGCTTTCCGTTACATCGCGAGATCTTCCGCACGCCGATCCCTGCCTAGGGCGGGCTCTGCACACCACAACAGGTGAAGGCTGCTTCAACCAGCTTCTTCATTCAATTGAAAAATATCCATGAGCCTCGCACAATGCAGCCAGACTGCAAGGAGGCACTGGGTGGCAAAGGTTCTCAGCCTTAAAGGCACATTAAAAACCACCTAGAAAGAGCAAATTGTGAGGTTCATAGTGCCACTCTCAGATGGTCACAGCTTGGAGCACTTGGCGCTCAGGATTTTATGAAGAGATTTTATTCAATACAAACCCATGATAGATTTTCTTCTACAAAGGTCCTTTAGGGATAGCTTTAGGGACAGCTATTGCAAAGAGATTAGTCTTCCTGCAAGACATGAAAGTTTATCAAAGTATCTCAGTGTCTTTTGAGAGGTTGGTTAAGTCACAAGCACACTGGGAAAGCTTTTGCCTTTGTAGATCAGCATTTGAACTCCAAGAAAGGGGGCTGGGCAGGGTGGCTCTCAGGTGACATCGAGTTTGCAGTGTCCAGGAACAGTATGTGACTGAATGCAGAAAAACAACTCCCCAGATATGCAGTTATTTCTTGTTGAACAACTTGTTGACTGACGTGTTCTTCCTAATGTCGTCTTACATACTGATGTTCCCGAGATGGGCTCACTGCCATTTTGTTTGTGTCTGTCAAAGAAACAATTCAGACAGCCTCTGTTGTTGCCCCTGAAATAAAGCTGGCTCCTTATTCTCAACATATGACCACACAGCTATACTTATTGCTTTATAGGCCTAATATATGTTATCTGAGATAAACCCCTCTGTATTTCAGCTGGAGGCTGATTTGACAAAGGGAACCCAGAAAAACAGGTTTGTTTACACTGTCAAGCTGGCAGCCTGTGAATTACTTGACTTTTGTTAAAAAAAAAAAAAAAAAATAAAAAAAAAAAATTACCCTGTGAAGTGGTTTGCAAAACTAGTGATATCAAGATTCAGAGAGTTATTCTTTTTTACCATTAAAGAACAGTAGCATTTTTAGCTGGTTTGCTGCAATTTCTTTTTTTTTTTTTTTTTTTTTCTCCATGTCGTAAGAGTAGCTCTCAGCACATTCTGTAAAAGGAGAACTTGAAACATCCATTAAAAATAATTGAAGCTGGGAAAAAAAAATCTGAACAAACAAAATGACTGGTTTTACCTCCACAGAAAAAGGCCAAGACACTTCATGACAATAGCCAAAGGAAAGGTTTTAAACATAAAACTTTTGGAGAGTTTGGGATGAGCGTCCCAAATGTTTATTAGCCATATTGTCTGGTGAGTTTAGCCAGATAATCAGATCAAATACACAAACACTGTTAGTTTGGGACAACAGTAGTTAAGTTCTGTGCTCCTTCTGTGCTCCAAATCAGTTTTCTTTGGGATTTTTTATTACTGATCTCTATACTTAACTTTTGTGTAACATTTGACTGTTAGTGTAATAGCAGTGTTCAGTCTTTTACTTTAGATTATTTCACTTCAAATTATTTTGTTGCTATGTCTGTAAATCTAATTACCAAAAATACATTTTTATAAATGAATTATTCTGAAACACTTCTTTGTCCTGTGCATATAGCACTGCAGTCCAGTGGGCCATGTACAATCTTTCTTGTTTCATACACACGATCTTACTTTGGCCTTTTAATTACTGAGGTATTTTTGTCAAATTACTCTCTAGAAGCATTGCTAAAACATGCCATAAATGACAATTAGGATGTTTAAACTACAGCAGATTCGCATGAGGAAAAGCTTAATAAAGAAAGATAAGGCCAGCAAAGCCCTGGAAGAGACTCTCCAAGAAGGCTATGGAGACACGCATGTTCAAGGACAGATCATCAAGCCTCTGTGAGGAAAGTGGATCCCTTCAGGGACCTCCTGACATGTTTCACTCTTCTTGTTCAGTGATTTCCCATGGCAAGACTACCTTGGGTTTGTGATGATGAAGGAGAGTGTGGAGATGAACGTTTAAGACAGACATTGTTGTGATATCCTCATCTTGCTGAGGTTCCTCATCTCTCAAGGGACAAGCACTTCCTCCTACATCTTCCATGATCAGCCTCCAGACAATCCTCTGAGCCCCTAATACCTACTCCTCCCCATTCCTGCCTTTCTGGATGAAACACGTTTCATTTACACCTCCCTGCAAGCATACCAGCTTCTGTCTATGAAACCCTCTTACTGCTCTTTCTCCATCCTAGCATCATAACCCTCTTCCTAAATGCTCTTCAAACTTCCCACTGGTTGTGCCAGCCCTCATTTCAGTCCAGAAAAGCTAAATGACTGCTACTCATGGGGACAACCTGGTCCAAGGCTGCCAGCAGGCAGTCAATGCATAGGCATCTCCACGTTGTTTTTTTTTTTCAGGAGACCTGAAAAATAAAAATTTGTCCTTTGTCCTTCATTCTTCTGCTTCTCGTGGCAGTGTGAACTTCCAGGAGACTGTGAAGGAGCAAAAAAAGACAGCAGGACAGGGGAGAGAGTAACATCCCCCAGCTCTAAGTGTTTGGTTTTCTTCAGTTTTCCTGTGAATAGTGTTCTTCCTGCAAATCCAGGTTGTCTTTTTATTTCCACTGGATATTTCTCTGAAAGCTCTGGCTTGAATGTGGTTAATATTTAATTGTTCATGGGATTTTGTTTCCTAATACTTTGCATTTTTATAGCCAGGTCTGTGAAAGGATCTTAAAACACTTTCCAAATGATAAATTAAGGCTCTTGAAAACTGCATGAGGTGGAAAACAAAATAATGAGGAAAGGGAGACCAATTCACTTACCTCCAGCTGAACCTGACCTCCAGTCCTCAAAATACTCAGGAGGAGGACCCAAACTTTCACTGCTTAATCTCATGCTTTAATGTTTCCTAAACTACAGTGAAACTGCAATCAAATATTCTTCTGCAATAATTCTATTGAATTATGGACTGGTACTCATTATACTATCATTGAGAAGTCTTTATGCATCCACTGGAGCAGGTGCACAGACCAACCATCATCTTCTGGTCTTTTCTCCATTTTTTTTTTTTCAAAACAAAACCTTGCAAAGATATCTCACTCTCATTAAATGTGTGGGGGTATATATATATATTTGTATCTATATATGTGCGTATACTGTATATATAAAATAAAATCTGTTTTCTACTACTTCAGTGAGAATACAACATAAAAAATAGATTTTTCAAAAAGGGTGTTCTGCGGGAATAATTAATAGGCATATATCTTACCTTACAGGAAAACAGCATTGGGCAAGCTCAAGATTCAAATCCCAGCTTTGTGATTTGGGACCCTCTTTTTAGGAAAACACCAAAGGTGCATGATGATTAGTTCTGCTCTAGCAGATTAAAGTGTGGGACATTTGCTGTTCTTGTCTCTAGGGCACCTAAATCCCTTGTCTTCCCATTTCTCAGCCAAGGCAGAGCTACCATTGCATGCAAGCTAATTACTGTCATAAAGGGGGCACTTGTAGCTAACTGTTAATTAGAGATGGGATAGAGAACAACATGCTGTATATGAAGTAAATTGAAACTCCAATAATTAAGCAATAAGAAAAATTTAGGTGGTATCTGCTGTAAACAAGAATGTGTAAACATAAACCTGACTAAAGTCAGGAGATGTAGCAAAAGCCAAATATAGAACATCAGTTTAGCTGTTTTCTAGATGTTTTAGGAAGCAAATACTGTCCAAACCCAGGTTTATTCCCAAATATTTCCTTTTACTTTCCCTTTCTTAGTTTATCAACTCCACAAATAAAAAGTTTCATTTTAATATATTTGGGGATCTTAAGAAGGACAGAAGGAGAAGTTAGTCTGTGAAACTATTAGAGCTACATTTTGATTTTATGTGCTATTTAAAAAAATAATAAAGAAAGCAGAAAATTAAATATACAATTGACCTTTAGGAAGAAAAGCAGAACAACCAGACCTTTCTACAGGAAAGGAGTAACAAATATGAGACAGTAGAGGCAAAATTAGAAGAGTGCATCAGGGTGGATTCAGACGTATTCATCTACTGCGAACAGAAAGGTCCTTTGAGAACCAGGAAGCTGCTACTCAGCTGCTAGTAACATCTCTTCGAGCATGAGTCCTGATTACTCTGCCCTGATGCCAGCTCAGGACAGGCTTCATCAGTCTTTTGAAGAATGTAAAACCTGCCCCAGCATGAATGCAGTACAGAAGGAAATTTACCAGAGAGCAGGAAAAACCCTATTCCTCATGGTCAGTCTCTGGCTGCCCTGTCCCTCATAATAATCCTCTGCAAAGGAAAGCTCCAAGTAGTGCCAGTCTCCCTGCTACTAGGCATACATCATCCAAGTACTTACTGCTCCACATAGCTTGCCAGATCGTACTGGTGTTTTTAATCTTCTGGTAGGTTGCACCAAAGCGGACATCTTACAGACTGCAGGCCACACAAGAATTGGTGGCGGTCATAGCACTATGCACAAGGTTTTTGAGCAACAATACACTGATACCTAATATTGGAGGAAGCTGAAGTCCAGTACTATGTGTCATCAGCAGGGTATGGCACTCCCACCTCCTCATGGAATCATCTAAAATGCTTAGCTGGGATTTTTGGGGGTTTTTTTGTGCTGAGAAACTTCTTTTACCTACCTGCTGCTTCAGAGTTCATGTGTGTATAAGGTGAGCCTTTTTAAGCAGAAAACCCAATTCAATTGTCTTCCTCAGCTTCGTGCTGATTCTTAAAATGCATATTGCATATCCATATATGAAACAGGAATGTTGTATATTTGTAAAGTGCTGGGATTGCCCCCAGCCCTGAATGAGGGTTGGAATATGGATGATGTCCACAACCAGGCAAGAAAGAATCTCTTGACTGGTTTTCACCCAGGCTCTGGTCAGCCTTGGGGGGAAACTGATTAGAACGTCACCAGCTGCTCCTGCCTTCCACATTAACATCTTGTCCCTCCCCCAAAGCTAATCACATAAGAGCTGACTCTGCCTGCTGGGGAAGTCTATCTATGGAGTAGAAGTAGTGTGTAGGGATTCCAGTTATTGGAAGGGCCCCCTGACTGTTCACAGCAAGGAGAGTTCCTAGTGATGGTGGGACAAGATCCAGACAGAAAAGGGATTATGAGGTTTTGTCTGGGTAATTATTATATGATTGAACTGATTGCCTGGCTTACTACTTCCCCCATGGCTTGGTTTCTGAGTCAGCTTGCTCCCTTTCTTGCATCATATGCTGTAAATGAATGTATTAATCGGTTCATTCCTCCAGTGGTTGGCCACCTTGGATCTCTTGTGTATGATTTAAGACAAGAGGGAGGGATCTAGCTGTTGGTTTGCCCATTAATGATGATATCCTTCTTTGTTGGGCAAGTGGTCAGCAAAAGAATGTGGAGGAACACAATGCCATGCCATTGCTGGCATGCACGCTTCCCTTGTGAGTTTCATTCCTAGTAAAGCTCCTGATCAATAAACAGAAGCTTGTACATAAATCACTGCAGCTGAAGCACTAAGCACGTCACAGACACTGGCAGGACCTGTTGCAAGTTCAGAAGCATAACCTGAAGCTGTCGTGTATGTGACCCAATTGGAATTCCTTCTGCTATTAACAAGGTTTATTCAACACTCTGAAAATGCTCTCCTTCATAGTAATAAAATAACTCTTATAAACTGGCATAAAATATATTAATTTTTTATCATGTTTATTATTAACATTGTGTTACAACAAAATGTGTTTGTCTAAGGGAGTGCAGTGTAAGTACAAGGAAAAGCTGCAGGACACAATTAGATCTAACTGATAGAAATCTACTGGCAATGGTAAATGACAGTTACTTCTGAGAAACACAGCACATGAGTTGTTGAACATCTGCTCATAAGAACCATGCGTGTTAAAAGTGTTTTTCATTTTGCAAGTATCAAGGTCTTTCTTCTGTATCTTAATTATTTAAAAGTCTACCTCAATAAAGCAAAAATGATTCTCCATGTGTGTGAAATGCTGCAAGCCAACAGAGCTGTTGTCTGCTGCATATCAACTGTGAATAACACTTAACAGGAGATTACTAACAGGGTAATTTTATTTTGACACTGCAACAGCCATTGCTAAGGTGTGTGCCAGAAACATAACTGTTTATCTGTAATTGTCTATTTTCTTCTATTTTTGTAATAGAATAACTGTGGGTTTTTTTCAAAAGCAGGTGGATGGTTTGGTCCATGCTTGAGTTACAACTGGACTAAGGGGGAAAGTGCTTGTTAGTTACTGGCAATACAAGTAATATTTAAAATCTGGTGCCAAATCTGACCTTCCTGGTAGGTGTATTCTATAAGAAATAAAGCAGAAGCAGCAGAATTAAGTGAAATGAAATTGAATGCCATCGGTCAAGCAAAAAAAGCAGATGCTGGTTATGTTCCTGTCTTCTAGCATAATGTATGCAAGTGCCATAGATGTAGTGATGGTATTATTTCTACAGGCCAGAAAAGATCAGTATAACTTAAAAAAGAATGCATATATAGTATAGCCTAAAACAAACCACTGCCTTCAAATAGTGAGAGACCTATTTTGAAATCATTTGCTAAAATAGTATTTTCCCCTCAAAAAGAATTGACCACAAGTCTGAGCCTCAGCAGTCAGTTTGGGACACTCAGATGTTGAATGAGGAGGCAGGAGTCACAAGCTCTGCCACTACAGCATGACCTTGAGCAAATTGTTTGTCCTTGTCTGATTTTTTTTTTTTCTGTTGGCCATTTACACTGACTAACCTTGGGGACAGGGATTATTACTGTGTAATACAAAGATAAGTTTACCAAAACAATCCCCTTCCCTCTCCACTGTCCCCCTCCTTTTAATAGTCTTTAAAGAGTCTTTAGCTATGATTTTTATCTGTATTTCTGTTTCCAAGTTTCTTTTTAGGGTCCTCTTAGGTTATTCCTGTGCTTCTTCCTTAGCTCTTCTGGAAGGGAATGAAAATTCAAATGTAAATTATTGAGAACACAAATCATTCAAGGATCTCTACCGAGATGTAGTTGTATAGATTTGCACTGGCAGAAAGATGCACCTGGAAGTGTAGAGTGCTAAAGGGAATTTGACTCACAAGATGGAAACCCAGAGGAGGTTTGCTTCAGCAGTGAGTAGTCCACCCTGCTGGAAATTTGCACTCTATATGTGGGTGTGCACATATATCTTTATCTCTCTTTTTTATGCATTCACATAAAGATAGCTTTCTCGCAGTTGTTTCAAATTAAAAAAAAAAAGTCTTTAGAGCTAACATGTTGGTACTCACATGTTGGTGATCTGCGTCCTACAGAGAACGCTTGCCTCAGTTACAGCAGTTCTGGATTGCCAGGTAGAGAAAATGATAAAAAAATATATTTTAAAAAATGTCTCTCTTTTATGGCTGAGCTGAGCAAAACCAAATGGTTTAGAAGAAACTAAAAGAATGCTGAACCAGAGCCTTGAACTGGAAACTCTTGATCTTGAGAGCAGAACAGTTTTGGGTTTAGTCCTTGGTTGTGAAATTGGATTAACATGTTTTGTTGTCAGAATAGTGTTTTTAGCTCAGAGTCAGGTCAAAAACAATGAAACAACTTCATTGTAATTTCATAAAATCAATTTCTAAGCCTTCTTGAACCTCAAATTTGGTCACATTCAGTTTACTTTAAGCCAGAAACCATAAAACTTTTTAATATTTTTTGTTGCGCAGGCAGGCAATAGTTTGTGTTTGACAAAGGCTTTTGTTCTGCGCGCACTTCCTGAGCTCCTGGCATTCTCTGAGTGGTTTTTTCCTTTTTTTCTTGATTATTTTAAAAAAAATGCAGACTCTCATCCCACTGCTGAAGTTCTAACTGTACACAGGTTCCACCTTGCATACACAGACCAGAACTGGCGTAAGGGGACAGAAAACACCTCATCAAGCAGTGAAGACATTAGCAGCATTTACACTTTCTGAGCTGAAAACTTCCAAAGCTTTTGGACTTGGAATTCATTAACCATGTGAAGACTTGGTAAAATTTTGCTGGTTTGAATCTTTACTTTTCAAAGGTTGTGGCAGTAAATATTCGCAAAAACAAGCAGACTTTTTGCCCATAGTCTACTTCAAAAAGGGGCTGGAGGAGGCAACACCTTTTCAAGCTACCATATGAGGTGGCTGCAAGCACATTAAAAAGAGAGAAATTTCCTCTAGTTTCAGAAAATGTGAAATACAAGGAATACACAGTAACAACACTGCAAATTATTTCAACAGAGTTACTCTAGAGTTACCCTGGTTTAACCTGAAGCAAAAATGGGAACAGAAGTTGACTTTCAATTATTGTCAGGGAAGATTCATGATGATGACTGAAATAGGGAGAAAATTCCCATGTAAGTGTGATGAGACAAAATTCTGCCAACTTGTGCTGCATCTGAAAGTATAAACATGTCATGGCAGAGAGACAAAACTTCTTTGATTAGGAAAGGTCATCATTTGTTTCTTTGAAACAGTTTCATTTTTCAAAATTCTTTTGTGCATGTTCAATCCACTTTTGCTATTTCTGTGGGTATAAATATCCTTACACCTTTGCAAGAACTTAGTTTTCAAAATTCCAGGTGTGTGTTTAGGTGATGTTTTCAATTTTGTCCGTGTTGTTTTGAAAAGTATGAATGATAAAGAAGGTTATGACTCCAGTGCCATGTTTTCAGATGTGATGCATGTGAGGAATGAGGGAGTAACCAAATATATTGGAGAGTGGGGAAAAAGAGAATATGAAGAAAACCTTTAAATATTTGGGCCATTTCGAAAGATGTTTTTCATTAGTTTTCAAGGCCTATCTGTCTGCAACAGATGTTAATTTACTGCATAGGCATGCCTTTCATTGTCTGATAGAGTACTGGTCATGTGGCAATGTTTCTCTACACATTCCTGGAAGTATTCTACACTGTTTTCTGCATGAGAACTTGAATGACTTAGAAAGCAGAAAATAAAAAATAAATAATCGTTAACACTCCTGGCCTATTACGGTTTGCCTGGAGTTTCATCTCGTATGGGGGTAAAAGAAAACCACCTTTGTGCGGGGTGACACTGAATTGTGTTCTGAAGCCCCCTATTCCTGGGTGGCAGGGTGTATGGAAGGATTTTGTTTTCTAATTAAACTGTCCTGGAGTTTACCCACAAAGGTTTTTGTCCCTATTTCCTTTCCCTTTCCCCTTTTGCTCTGTGGAGGAAGGAGAGGAAAGGGGGAGGGTGATAGAGTGGTTTGGTGGGCATCCCTTGCTCAGCCAGGGTTAAGCCGGCACAGTCCTTTTTGGTGCCCAACGTGGGGCACTTACAACAGCAGTTTGTTGCTTACCTCTATTTTGCTGAACATGCTCATGCAAAAGTATGGAAGGATTCGGGCAGCTTTCTAGGACGCTTATCACCTCCCTGGGGCTTTACACCTGAACAGGCAGGCAAGCC
>NW_008627774.1:0-42137 GCF_000691845.1 Merops nubicus
TAAAGGATTCTAGGATTCTATGATCACCTAGGCCTGAACAGGGTGGGCTTTTGGACCTTTCTTCCTATCTTGTTTTGGTACATGCTCACAACAGAGACCACTTACGTGACAGTTCACAGAGGTGCTACCCTCTGCAAAGTCTTTAAATCTATTAATGAATGAATCCAAATATAGCTCGTAAGTGAATCTGGAGCACAGAGGGGAGTCTTCATGGTTATACTCTTCCTCGTACCTACTACTGCAGTAGGGAGGAAGTCACAGCTTTTCCATGAGCCAAATATCCTCCCCTGCTCTTCACACATCACTCCTCCACCAGCTACATTCTACCAGCCATAACTTGAGTCACAAATCCTTGCATGCTGCAGCACTTTTTAAAACATCTGATATGATTTAACTCAACACCCAGCTGACCAGATTCAATATAGTGATTCCAGTTAAACACTGGCTTGGATATTAAAATAATCCAAACATAAAGCTGAGAGGAGCATCTCTGAAAACAGACACATTAGCCATCCCTTGGAGAGATCCTGTGCCCCTTGCCTGCTACTTATGTGGACAGAGCCCATGCCCCACCTGAGATAATCCTGCACACCTGGAAAGACAAACCAGGGAAAGGAAACCTGCAGAAAGTCTGAGGAGCATCTGTGAAGGCAACTACCAGATCTTACTTGCCTAGGATAGAAGATCAGTGTTATGTCACAGATCCACTCCTACCCAACACTAGTCACCCAAAATGGGTATCTGGAGGTAGGGTTATTTAAAACCTAGAAACAGTTTCTAACCACTACTGGCACCCAGTGAAACAAGAAAGCACTGCAAACGTCGCACTTACGGTAATGAAGAGACTAATACTATGTGGCTCAGCTCCTTGTCTTGGTATTACCCCGCATACCAAGGCAATGACCTATTCGGAACTGTTATAAGCTGTAGGAGTAATTTTAAAGTAGTGAATAAGTAAGTGTTTGTCTCCTCTTATGGTATTTGGCAGCAAGCCCGTACCCAGACATGCTGTGGGACTTGAGATGGAAGATATCCACAACATTTCTGAGGAGGGTACCTCAGGATGGCTTCTCTGACCACTCAATAATTCCACTCATTAAGATGCTTTGCAGTTACCTGACATCAAAATACCTCATAACGATTTGGAGGGTTCCTCTACTTGCTTAGAAACAGGCTACTTTTTCCCCCAGCCCAGTGTCTGTAACAGCATCTGGAGCACTGTCATTTGTGCTGTGTGATTTCACAGTCAATATAATTCCATAATTCTTTATTGCTTACAGCCTATAAAAATAAATAGCAGCAAGAGCAATTAATTAATGCACTCTAAGCACGTTGCCTGCCCGCTATGGTATGTCATCAGTATTCCATTTGCACTGTACGAATATAAAATTCATCATTTTCCTTGCTGGCAAATGAGCCAACTAAACATAGATTAATTTTTTGGCTGTATGCTGGGCCTGAAAACCTGCTGTGTCCTGAGATGTGCCCTGGGAAGCTGCTACACTCACTGTGCTGCTGTACACTACGGCAGGCTGGAACAGTAAGTGCACTGACCTTCTTCTGATCCAAACAGTGCCTGACAGACAATCAAGGGCTTTGCTTATCAACCTGCAACTGCATGTATGAAGTCTTGTTTTTTAATCCCATTTGTTGCATGATGTAAACAACCATGCATGAATCAAACACAGAAGAAAGAGGCAGAGATCCCAAAAATAAAAGAAGGGACAAAGACTCACTCATAACATTGTCATGGAGAAAACTAGAAAAGGACCTCTGCTTGCTCAGAGCTAAATAGAAGTTTTTTTCTTCAGCACTGTGGCTTTATGCTCATTTCTAGTACTTTCCTCCATCGTTGAGATGGATGCTGGTGGCTGACTAAGATCCCAAGAATGACATGTAGCATGTTGACATCATTCCCTTTTGGCAGCTGAACTGCAAGTCTTTGTACACTGATGATGCAGTCTGGGAGCCCATTCTCCACAACCTCATGATTATATCTGAAACATTTCTGCTGGTCACTATGCCTGTCAGAAGCATCAGCAACCACCTGGCAAACTTCCACTGCTACAGCTTTGACTTCATTTCAATCTGCAATTAATTTGAAGCAGTCTAAGCCTGTTTCCAGAAGGTAACTGTCACTGTGATACTCCTTCTGTTGCACGGTCTCATGCAGGTGACTCCAGGTAAGGTCTTCATGGAGGTTTTAGGGTGTGCTGGTCACACAAAGTCCACATGGGAATATCATCTCATTGGATGATTCACACCTGAAACTTCTGTCTACAGGTGAGGCAGCAACAAGACAGAAGGAACCTTAAAATATTATATAATGCATATAATGCAATCACTCTTCCTAGGCAGGAGTGACTATATGTAAGTCCTTCCAAGCAGATGTCCATACAGTCAAGAATACTCAAACCTGTTAGTCACTGGCAGCATTTTAGCTATAGTATCTGAAATACCAGCTATACTTTCAAGGACTGGAATCTCACCTCCTTTTTTATTCCCCAGCTCCTAACCAGAAACTGCAGAAAGGCAGACAGGTCTGCCAGAGAAAAAACAGAGCAATATTCTGGAGCAGAAAAGATACAAAGAACTGTGGGGATATATCATATCCATCTTACACCACTTCAGCATGCATGTCTAGTATTGATAAAACTATAAAGGATAGAGTGTACAGCACGTCTACACAAAGCTCTCGGGCTAGACTGGCCACGATACCCACAAGCTGATTTGTGGAGTATATGCTTCAGTGCAGGAAAGCCCTTAGAGATTCAGAATGCTCTTCTTATGAGACTGACAAAATGTTAATGACTCAAGTGTACTAATTAAAATGGAGAGTTTGGGGAGTTCCCTGTGCACTGTGTACTCTGTGCACTATGTACCTTGACTCCTATAATTTATGAGAACTCTACACTTCAGTGTACATTTCAGCAGTGGTTAAGGGTGAAAGGAATCCTTGCAGCATTACCTGTGTGGCTGTTCCAAGCTACTGAAACAACCCCCAGGAAAACTGGGAAAATTGCCCAGTTTGTACTGATTTATTATTTTAATGAATTAATCTGGTTATTTAAAATTTACAAGCATGAAAAAGAGATTTAAGAAACACAGTAATATACTTTAATCTATTTTCAATCTAATAGTATTTTAAGTGTTTATGATAAAATCCTGCTGTCATTTGCCAGACTAATTGAAACAGTTTGCTTTTTTTTTAACATGTAAGGCAACAACATTAAATATTTCTTCACATGATTTTTCAAATTGATGCTTTGGGTGTCAGTAACAGGTTTGCAAATTAAGTTCTTCCTCTGACTATGCACAGATGGTCTTGTGTTAATGAGTTGCAGAAAGCAGGAGGTGGAATAACACCACTATGGCAGGGATGAATTTTATACAAAAACTGGGTCTCCATGCAGGCTTCACATCACCTTAGTGTATTGAAGTACCCAGTAACTACTCCAGTGTGCTGGCAGTATCCCTGCTGTACCCCCAGGTGAAAGACTGTGGTACAGACAGCAAGTCCCCCTGCATAAACATATCCTTGCACTCACATTTTTTTTTTGGGGGGGAAAAACTTTACCCTAGGAAGAGAACTTGAGTAAGTCAAAAGAATTACAGGTTCCTCATGGGTATGACATTATCTAATGTGGGCTGAAATTATGCATGCTCAAAACTTCTTTATATGAATAGTATCTCTACTGCCTGCCAAGTTTATGTTGCCACCCAAAACTTTAATGAACATCATGCATAATTTTAAAATGCATTCAGTTTTGTGCCAGTTCTACTTTGATTTCAACCCAGATGAGTTTTACTACTCCCCATCCATATCTAAATCCACATCAGCATTCCCAGCATGGTTAAGCACCTCTCCCAGGTACCTCTCTCTTTTAGTTACACACCCCTGCAATGCAAAGCTCTTCTGCAGTTTGGATCATCCCCCATAAAGTTCAGCAATTACTTCTTTGAAAATCCTATCCATGTTTTTAATGAGCACTTAACTTTCTAGTGTAAGTCTCTGGACTAGAAGCATGTAAATCAGGAGAAAACCAAGGCAATGAAAATGGTGAAGAAAAATTATAATTAGTACGAAAATAAAGCAGGGGTATTATGTAATATCCTGGGTATAAAGACAAAAATAAGCACATATAATTTTACTATTCTCTAAAAATGTCAACCCCAGAAACTCTGTGTCTTTATATGAAATAAATCAAGTTGGAAACTAGAAATAATAGAAGCTTGGCTTCTTGTGGTGGATAGTTAGCTAATCTTCACTGAAAATGTTAGGCAGATATTCCTTTGCCAGTACTTGTAACTGTGATTCCTCCCCATCCCTTTCACCACACTTTGCTAATATTATGTCAATTCATGCAAGATACTCTTACAAAAATTCATTGACTCTGGATGAAATATATCCTATTAAATAAACCCTTCACTAAAGTGCTGATGTGACTGGTATGTGACCAAGCCACGAGGGGCTACAGAAAGTTCTTTCTGAATACAGGGAAAGGTTGCAACAAGAATGTGACTAAAATAGAAAAAAAATTAACAAATTACTTTGTTGTTGTGAGAGTTCGCTAACTGACCAAATTTTTTCTTTTTATGCTTTAATTATTGAGTTCGTTTTAGAAAGTTAGTCATTAATTATTTTTAAAGTTTAAAAATCTTAAAACCCCAACACAGAACCACTGACCACTGCACAGGCCAAAGTGACCATTATTATTATTATTATCACCGATATTTCAGTGAAATAGTATATTAAGCTAACATGTCATTTGTGAGTCAGCCCCAAACCTACTATACTGTCTGAGCTAGACTCTGTGAGCATTGTGTTGGAAGCAGAGTTTTTCCTATTAATACTGAGTTAATATGACCTGGGACTGCAAATTCCTAAAGTACTTGGGAAGCGATGGGCACGCTGCTGAGAGCGCCTGACAAAAAAGAGCCTCTCTGCTCATTCCCAGTGCCTAAGATACCACACATGCCACCAGCTTCTCCTGCTCGGCCATAAGCTGGGTCTCAGAAACCTTACGAGGGAGCTTCCCGTAAATGACTCCCATTCTGCAACGTGAAACCCCTCAGCTATGTTCAAGCCATGTTCCCTCACATTACTCAGCGTAGCTTTTAACGTATTTATATCCTGGCAGATGCTTTTGATCTAACAAAAAAATCAGTCCTATTACCAATTTCCTTGATGTTTTTAACCTTTTCACCAAATATTCTGTCTTTGCCCTTCCCATTAATACGGCTTCAGAATAAATGACCTAACTCTGAGCTGTGTTGTACCTTCTACTGAAAGAAAAGGTACAGAAGTGATATATCTAGCCCATGAGTTTTCACAATTCCCAGGCAACTGTAGTGCCACAAGAATCACAAACATTGACCCACAGAACCACAGACCCAATTCTAAGCTTAAGATGTGGTATGTTCATCAAACAGGTTCATTGAACAAACAAATGAAAATTAAGGAGGGAGAAAAGTACCCTTGAAACTGCCAGTTTCTATGGTAGAGGCTGCAGGATTTTTGCATGCAAATAGATATGCAAAACACACCATGGATTGTCCAATATTTGGTCTGCTAGAGTGACTGTATAAAATACTGTAAAATGTACTTTCAAAGCTATAGAAATTAAATAGTACAGGCCCTCTAGAAACATTGGGGTTTGATTCATGCTTCCAATATTTCCGAAATGCCGTATTTGACACAGGTTACTGCAACTTTGGGAATACCAGGATGCTATCACATCACAGAAGAAGAAATATTTGACAAACAAGGTGGATTTCTATCTTTATGAAAGATCAAGGAGGCTACTCAGGGTAATACAACTGCAACACTTAGATTCCTCCTATCTGCAGTCCCACATTGGTCTGTGCCTCTCTTGGCTCACTATATTACACTGTTGTTTTTGCCTAATACTATACCCTGTATGAGAAGCAGTCCTTACCTGACAGACACCTTCAGAATGAATTAGACAACACAATTTGTTTTAATTTAATAGTCTGAGTCAACAATATTTTATCACCTTTTGTCATTTTCCTTGGTGCTTTCTTTAGAGCAGTAAAAATAATAATAGAATTTGCAAACATTGGAACCAAAGCCCTTGAAGCCTAGTGAATAAAATGTTTGCCTTATTATTTCAAAGGCATCTACTTTTATTATAACTGAATCTTTATTAAACTAAATTAAACTGGGAGGTATTTTAAAGTAAATATTGAGAAAAATTCGAAGCAAGGCTAGATGGCATAGTCCCTACAGCCTTGTACTAGCAGATTAGATGTGCACCTTAAGAAGAAATAATATATACAAATAGATAGGAGTATAGACCTTATTTATAATGCCTATTTATTTCCATGAGTCCTATTAAACTTTGATACTGAGAAAAACTAGCAGATGTTCACAGTATTGCTATTAAAATTTTTAACCTGGATGTGGGTCTCAATCTTGAATAATAAAAATAATTGCTCAATTTTTAAAACTTCTCTTAGACTTGTTTAGAATCTTTATCTGAGGAATGCAATAAGAACTGGATGGGAATGAAAGACTTTATACTAAGCTTCCCTGGTTATATAATTTAATTTAAATACAAAAGGCAGCTACATAATTGCTGTTGCCATCCTGAAACTCCCAGTCCCCATCAGAATAATCACACGGCAGTATGGCAATATACAAGGTTACTTTTCCACTCTAACAAAAAAAAAAATAAAAATTCAAAGTCTCTGTCCCCTGAAACCTCAGAATTTATCCAATGCTAGCAAAGAAATGGTTTTACATTTCACACATATTCAAAAAGTTAAGTGTGACTTCTGTCAGTGTAGTATCAGCTGTCACTGATGGAGTCATTCAAACAGACCTCATAAATACCTCTAGACACTCTCTCAAGACATGGTCATTTTTCATTCTTCTTCATGGACTCTTTGTTGTTCATTTGTGGCCTACATCACTGTATATCTGTAAATACTATGAGAAGGGACATAATTTTCTGCAGTTCTACACACATCTAAGGTTTTCTGATGAAGAATATGAGGTGATTTAATATGAGGCAGTCAACCTAAGCAGGCAGGCAGCTTAGTGGGGCAGCACAGCCAGGCTACACGTGGGAGTATTTGTCCTGGGACTGCCCTGCAGCTGCACTGGACACTGGACACAGCCTCTTTTGAGGTGCTATCTTTGGCAGATGAGGTGAGAGGGGGTAAACTGCACCGCTGAGTACCATCAAAATAAATGCACCGCAGGGAGGAGTCAATTTTAAAGTAAAAATATTCCCAGGATCATCACCCTGCCCATGCACAGCAGTCCAGCAGCATGACAAGAAAAGAGGTTGTGGTACTAACCTCTCCCCCAAGGCTGAAAGGAGGTAAGTGATCAACTGACCAGGAGACTGACCAGATCTGTAGAAAAGGGGGCTTGGGTTTCATCAAAATAATTAAATGGAACACATACCAGTGTATTACTGAAACTTCATGCTGGAGGCAAGATCCTTGAATAACAAATTAGCTGCTCTCTTCCTGAGTTAGGTCTAAAAAACTAATTTGATAATAAAATGTGCCATAAGAACGGGTGGCTTAGAAGAGTTTGAAAGATGTATGTATGGGCTGTGTTCTGCTTTAAATACCATTCTGGTTCTGATAAGGTGATAAAAATATTTGCTATTTGTATAGTCCACTATGCTTATTTTTCTTGTGATCTACGTGATTTTGCAAAGAACACAATTATTGAGCTGAACATTTAACCCTGTCTCTCTAATTCATTAAAGACAGACTCAGGTATTGAATACTATATACTCAGTTCCATGGGATTTATAAAAATATCAGTGTAGATGACAGATAATGACAGTTTTCTTTCTGATATTTCCCTCTAAATAGAAATAGTCATATTAACACAGCTAGGACCAGAGCCATGCTCATGTCTCTAGGCTCTGCTACAAGAATTAATCAATGTCATTTGAAGTACTGCTTAAAAATGAAGTAAGCAGGTTGTTCAGTAAAAATCAGTTAATATTTACTCATTCGTACATTCAAACCAAATTATATCTTTGCAACTTCCAGATAATCTTTCCAACAGGCAAGTACCTACAAAAGGTGTGCTGTATTGGTTAATTCCCTGTTTTCTTGACCATCTTTCTGTCATTCACAATGTGTCTGTATCAGATCCCCAGGCACCAACCTGGAGCAAACCAAGTAGCTTGCCCCCCAAAATGGAAAAGCACAAGGGTCACACTGGGCTTTAAACATCACAGTCCAACAGAAGAGATTCTGAACAGATGTAGGTATGGCCTACCCCATGGCATGCATTAGGAAGCTGGGAGCGGGATAGCCTCCAAGTTTCTTTGTAAAAGTTCCTTTTCCCCTAACCCTGCACCATTTCACTACCTGTTCTCCCAAGCTGCTCTTCTTCATGTCTCAACTCTGTAGTAAACTCCATGGGTTTATATCCATTCAGAACATGCTCCACTTTTAGGATTTACAATGTTTATAATCTTCCAGTAAGCAGTCACAGAGTTTACAGTGAATCCTTTCAGGCATGGATTGGATCGTACAACATTCCCAAAACCTGGAAGTCACACCCCCGGTGCTTACACCCTACTCATAGGAAAAGCTGTCATGAACACTTACCTTTGCAAACAAAGCACTTAATATGGAAATATTTGTTCTGAACTCTCAAAACTTCTCCTTTGCATGGGTTGCCACAGTTATTGCAGAGAATTGCAGTACTTGATGGCTTCTCCAGCTGGCTATGTACAGCCTGCGGTTGTGAAACTGCAAGGCAAAACAAAAGGTAGAGCATTTTAAAGGCCATCAGATGCATCTTCTTGTAAGACCTACAAACAATGACAATTAATGCCTGGGACAAAAGAGGTCAAGTAGATAAAACAGTTTTAACTTCTTGTATTGGCCAGCGCAGGAGAAAAGCTATGCTAAAGGAGCTGAGCCAAGCTTCTCTTTTCATAACTTTCAAAGCTCATGTCTGCAAACATTTCAGACATAAATCAGAATTGCTTATAGAGGAAAGAACCCACATGACCAAGTCTTGAGAGCCTTCACCTGACTTTCAAAAAATGCTTTGTCATATTTTCTCTTCAAGAAGTCACAGATTATAGATAAAAGCTATTGGTTTCCTAGATACTTTAAATGGGATTTACTAACTATCATACTGTGATCTTGAAAGTTCAAGCTAATTGCCTTTTACACTGATTTTAAGATAGAAATACACTTCTGTAGATATTTTGAGTTCATACTTCTGAAACACGGACAGCTCTGTAAATACTGCATATATCTGATCATTAAACAATGGATGCTGTCATTTTGTAAGAAAACTATGACTTCAAGAGACTAGGTTTATCTGAGGAAGTAAAATATTAAGTGAATTAAAAATTTGCTGCCATCTTGTGATGTAGATTAGAAATTGCATTTATTGGGCTGTTGATACTAACAACATAATTGCACATCCCAATGTGTTATGTGGAATGGGTGAGACAGGACCTGATTCTTTGCAATTCTGCTGCAGTACTTGCATCATTTTTTTATTGCAGTGAACTTAGGAGTCTACACAGCAAACATACAGACAGTCAATTATAAAGAGACTGTACTATATATAACTCAATAGACTTGGCTTTTTCCCTCTGCAAAGGAGGACAAGTAACAGGAAAATATATCAAGCATTTGTCATGGTTTTAAGTAAATTACATATTTAATGACATTCTTCTGTAATGTGTTATGCTTATTCTAAGGTTGGATTGTTCATTTAAGAGTGATTGAATTTTTTTTCAATTTTATCTTCAAAACAAATTTACCAACCAACACGTCAAAAAGGAGCAACCTCTCATAGGACAATAAACTAAGTGTGAATGGGACTCACACATTTTCCTTCAGAGTTTAGCTGTATGACACTGCTGCAAAACAACTGATAGATTTATAAGAGGCTGGGTTAAACTCTGACCAGCCAAGATCTTTAATTCCTATTCCTATTGTAATATCAGAATTGCAGAAAAAGAGGCCTCTGAAGGGGAGGGGGGGGGAAAGAGAGAGGGAGAAAAAAACCACAAAATGTATTTTAGTTAAAAACCCAACAAAACAAAAGTAATGTCTGTATCTTTACCACAGGTAGGGATGATAAAGGAAGGCAGTGATGGCACTGTCAATAGGAACACATATGATAACAGACAATACCATAATCATTAATGAGTGATATCCAGCTCTTGTTCTCCAATATCCAACCTTGCTGCTCTTCCTCCTCTAATCTCATCTCATCCCCAGCACTGGCAGTTTGTGATGATACTTAGAAGGCCTTTCTACATCTACCAAATTTAAGGAGTCAGTATTTCAACGAGATGCTGATCCTCCGATCTCATTTTCCAGGGGAGTTTCTGCAGGTTTTGCTCAAACTGGTACCTTCTACTCCTCTAAGTAAAGTGGTTTGTTTTGGGTTTTTTTGTTGTTGTTGTTTTGGATTGTTTGGGGATTTTTTTTTTTTTTCCTAAGGAGATAGATGGGATTGATCTGCCTGTAGCACTATTCAATACCCATTAAGCATTCTACCTCGTCTGCTGAAATTACACATTCTGTGAGTGTCAAAAAAGTCCTCCTCAAGGCAATGTGAACTTTAGAACTATTGCTGAAGGTCTGGTTATAATTAAGTACACCTCCAACAAAAACAACACAGCACGACAGGCAATTACAAGTTTATAGAAAGGCAGATGCCCAAATTCACGCAGAACAAATAGTGTACACAGTTAAAGCTAACATGAGCCTCTGACTTAGTCCTCAAAAGAAAACGGAGGAAACTCTGAACTTTGCAATACTTAACTTTTGACACAAGAATTTCTCTTTACTGTAACCTGCCCAGAACAAACTACCCACCCTGAAAAAGAATCAACCCTATAAGAAACTGAAACAGAGTATTTTCCTGAGTTAGTAGAGTTGCTGCTAAAAGTTTATAATCTCTGGATGAAAAAGGTTTGATCCCTCCATAATGACTAACAAGCATAATTTTTTAGCATTTAATTCATGGAAGACTTGATTTAAAAAAAAACAACTGACCACACCCAGATCATTTTGGCCTAAAAAGTTTCATTTGAAATATAAAATTCTAATTGGAATGATTAAACATTTGACTTTTCACTCTTGAGTCATCCTACGGCTAAGGCTTTTGGAGCAGCATCTCTCCAGAGGCATCAGCACGTGGCCAGTGTGAAAGCAGGCAGAGGGGTGCAATCTCATGCTGTGGAGTGTCCCGTGAGTAGGGCAGCTACCTGGCCAGAGAGTCCTAGCTGCAGCCCAGAGCATGTGCTGGCAGGACCCGGATGCCCCACTGGAGAGCCCTGAGGGCAGCCCTCCACACCAAACATGCATCCCTTTCTCTAAAGTAAAAATATTATCACATTTCCAGAGAAAAATTCATCTTTCTGTTAGTTTTCTTGCATCTGGGATTTCAATGCTGTCCTTGTTGCAAAACAGCGGAAAAATGGAAAGTTGTTGCAAGTTTGTTTTTTGAACTGTGAAAGCTGTTGCAAACTGAGAATTGTTGCAAAGTGGCGGAAACCAGAAGGTTTTGCTTTTCACCATGCTTGTGGTTCTCAGTGTTCAGAGCTACATGGCAGAACGACTTCACACATTTGCTTCTTCTTCAGGTCACTGGATCAAGTTTTAGAAATAAAAAAACCCAACATCTATAAAATAAATTAAAAAGGGAAAGATATAGTATTGTTGGAATCCTTCCATTAATCTTGGAAGTAACACAGATCATATTTAGAATATGCATGGTAGACAGATAAATAAGTTTTGCTTCTCTCTCGGTTCAGAACTAAGCTACTCAGTATTTCACACAAAACCCCCAGCGGGAATGCAGTGCCCATTCATGGGCTCATTACAAAACTGTCCTGAAGACAGTTTTAAATACTTACTCTTTCATCTAGCATAACAAATTGATGCAAGTAAGGATATATTAAGTTTCATTATTTTGACTAGAATCACACACAAAATCAGTAAGCTTGGAAAAGACCTCTAAGATCAAGTCCAACCATCATCCATCACTACCATGCCCATTAAACCATGTCCCCAAGTACCACATCTACACGTTTTTTGAACACCTCCAGGGATGGTGACCCCACCACCTCCCTGGGAAGCCTGTTCCAATGTCTCATCACTCTGTCAGGAAAGAAATTCTTCCTGATATTCAATCGAAACCTCCCCTGGCACAACTTGAGGCCATTTCCTCTTGTCCTATCACTAGTAACTTGGAAGACGAGACAAACACCCACTTCACTACAACCTCCTGTCAGGTAGTTATAGAGAGCAATAAGGTCTCCCCTCAGCCTCCTCTTCTCCAGACTAAACAATCCCAGTTCCCTCAGCTGCTCTACATAAGACAAATATATATTTTAAAATATAATGTGCTTTATGTTGAAGTTGCTTTTGCTGACTACTTTGATAAATTATCTGTATGAGTGAACTTCCCATTTCAACTTGTTTCAAATCAGATTTAAGGAAGTAGGTTTACATGGTAATTTTTAGTATTCCACTTTTGTCCCTTTATTTATCAAAATCAGCCTTTGAAACAGCAGAATATGAAATCAACATATTTAATGAGCGATATAGTGAATCACAGATGGAATGGAATGACCTAAGACTACTCATCAGATCATAAATAGAGTTCATTAAAAATTAAATGCTTACATTATACCCTGATTTGTAGAATTTAATGAAACCAGAAATTTCCTTCTTTACTTTAAATTACTTTTTCTAAATGGTAACAGAATTAAATCTCTGATTCTCTAAATTTCTCCTTCTCCCAGACTGCATTCTGCTCTGTTATAGCAGAGATACCTCCAACAATCCTTAAAGCCTAAAAGGATCTGACTGCACTTACTTCTTGACACGGACAAAAACTGGCAAGAAACGTACCAGGAAACTCCCACAGCACTTCTTTAGTGTGTAAGACCTGTCTGTTGGGCACATCACTGCCAATAATCTTGCCAAATGTCCAGTGCTCACATTATTTCTGATGTTAAGACTCAACCTCTGTCCAACAGGCTACACAGTACATAATCATACAATCACAGAATCACTATGGTTGGAAAGGACCTGTAGGATCAAGTCCAACCTTCCTCCCCAAACTTCCCTAACCTCTAGACCACAGATGCAAGCGCTACATCCACTCATTTTTTTAACCCCTCCAGGGATGACTCCACCTCCCTAGGCAGCCCATTCCTGTGTCTAACCATTCTCTCTGTGAAGAAATTCTTCTTAATATCTAATCAAAATCTTCCCTGGTGCAACTTGAGGCCATTTCCTCTCATCCTATCATCAGTACTTTGGGAGAAGAGACCAATACCAACCTCACTACACCCTCCTTTTAGGTAGCTGTAGAGAGCAATGAGGTCTCCTCCCAGTCTCCTCTTCTCCAGACTAAACAACCCCAGTTCCCTCAGCCAGTCTTCCTAAGGCATGTTTTCCAGACCTCTCAACAGCCTCGCTGCCCTTCTCTGGACCCGCTCCAGCACCTCAGTGTAATAATTCTGTAGTTCTGGATAGAGTAAGTCCCACCCAATTAGCAATGGTTTGTTAAAAAAATGTCAAATAAGACACAATACTTAAATTTACTTTTATATTGCTTGCTCAAGACACATGCACTTGCTGCAAGTATCTTGGGGAAGAGGGTGTACAGTGGTATCACTTGTTATTCACTCCTTATGGCAACTGTAAAGTAATGTTTTCAGTGTTCTTACAAATCTGCCAAACTTCAACTATTTACACAGACATCATTCACATTCAGTGTTCTTGTGCTCACTTCTTCAGGTAAAATTTCAGACAAACTGTTGAAGCTTTCTATAAAGGTGAAAAAAGAATGGGATACAATATACTGTTTTTCAATGTTAAAAAGGAAGCATAGCAACTTTTTTTGGAAGTACTTGGAGTAAAGGCTGAAGCCTGACAGAGATTGAGGTTGAGACAAGTACACTGGAACCATACAAATCCACAATACTTGGTCACACATGCCACCCACCCCCCTTTGTGCAATCACAGCTCCTTCAGCATCTCTAGACTAAGTAGGATTTAACAGCAGTAGGAACCAGAGTGAGGTGCCAGGGATGAGGACAAGATTTGGGTGACACAGGAGTGTTTTGGAAGCAGCACAAGGCAAGTTGATGGTGGTGGCAGAAAGGAGATTTGCGAGTCCCTGGTCACGCTCTGCTCCAGAGCCTGGGATGGAAAGTGTCACCTTCTCTCTGCTGTGAGGAAATGAAACCCTTGGCAAAAGATCCTGTCTAGGACCTGTCCACACACAGGACAACAAACCACTTTGCTATCAGGCTCTACAACAGTGAACTGAGAGAAATCTTCAGGGTAAGATTACAGATATGATGAAGAAATGTATCACCAGAAACTGCAGAATTCAACAGACTCCTAATGCTTTTTCCAGTTTGATGCATTATGCTTCAAATTAGCATAAGATCCCACACAAGCCATCACTGAGCTTAGAAAACAAGTACCACAAAGTTAGGATGTGTCACGCTTAAGAATATACATTCAGTCATGGAACAAACCTCAAACGTAAAGTTTAATAATAATGTCTTTTAACTGCTGTGTTCAATATATGGACATTAAAAAGGCCACATATCCTACTTACTCCGCATTATTTAACCCTGTTTGGAAACAACAGTTTCTTAGATTTACAGTTCTGGGTGATTACAGAAACCTGAAATGACAAAGGGCCAAATGACACAATTTAAAATTAGAATCATTGAATCCTAGAATGATTTGGGTTGGAAGGGACCTTAAAGAACATCTAGTTCCAACTCCCCTGCCATGGGCAGGGACACTTCCACCAGACAAGGCTGCTCAAAGCCCCATGCTACCTGGCCTTCTGTGATATTTCATATGGACAATTTAAAGAGTTATGTGAACTGAACTACAGTGTAATTTGAATGGAGAGACAACATTTATGTGAATATTTTCTTGTTAAAGAACAAGTTTTTGTAATCCTGACAATTACCTCTCAATGCACAGAAAATGCTAATTCCTCACCAAGGTTCCTGGATGGGTAGTGAAGAACGAGAGCCTAATGACAATGGCAAAAGAAAAACCAAAATTTTGGAGGGATGTAATCTCCCATGTTATTTTTGTGTGTGTTCTTTTGGTTTATTGGTTTGGGGGTTTTTTTTGTTGTTTGTTTGTTTGTTTTTCTTTTTTTTTTCTATCCTGCTCTGGAGGTTGGGTTAAAAAAGTGCAAGCATTTCATTTCAGGCTTAAACAAACATATTATCATTTGCCTTCAACAGCAACCCTCCCTTCAGCAGACAAGCTGCATCAATTTTCTTTAGCCACTATCAGCAATACTGGCTCCTTCTATAAATTCACCAGGAACATCTCTTCTTCACAACCCACTGCATTAACTTCATGAGATGAAAACATTTTGTTTGAAGGAAAAAAAAAATAGACATCAAATTATTAATATCAGCTGTTTAATTCATAAAAATGTTCAGCTTTTTCAACAAAGACAAAGGCCATATTCCAACTCTGAGCCAAAAATGCACAGCTCTGAAAACGCTTATTATTCTGCATGAAGGAATTAGCGGAAAATTTTCTGTGTTGACACTGAAACCTATAGCTAGAGGTGGTTACTGAAAATCAAGATTAACAAAGAGGAGACTCAAATGTCATTTACTCACTAAGTATTTTAGAAATAGGACAGAAGTTTTGATTGCTGAAATGCTGTATCAAGCAAATTGGGGAGGGTGTGGTTCATAGGAGCCCAGAGGGAAATTAAATTTGCAATCTTTTCTGAGCAGGATTAAAGGAGAAGCAGATGAGTGCAGCAGCACCCGACTGGAATTAGAGATCAGAGTTCAAGTTGTTTTTTTGCCAAACCCTTCTTTTGTCATCTCAGTCAAAACACTCAGGGTTGGATTTAAAAACACCCAGATGAAAGCAAAGGAAACAAGAATTTAAGTGCCTCTAAATATCCAGTGAAATATTATTCCTGTTTTTAAGTGCCTAAAGCTGGCCCCTGCTCCATCCTCGTCTTCTGTCTCTGTGCAAAATACAGTGACCAGGAGTCCTTCCAGTGCTGGCGTGGGGGCAAGGGTAACGGAACACAGCAGTGTGCCATACAGTAAAAATACATGTGGTGTCCAGAGAACTACTTTAGGTAAGGGATTTGTTTGTTTGTTTGTTTTTTGTTTTTTTTTTCCTCCTGAGAAGTGGTCATTCATTATGGAGCCTCACCAGGGCCTGATGCCTCAAAGGTCCTTTCTACAGAAAGGATGAGAAAAAAAGCAGTTGTTAAAAGGGGAGTCCACAAGCTTTCCCCGTCCATCCTTCTAACCGCGCTCAGCAGCAGGGAAGAGCTGCTCCTCAGCCCTAGCCTTACCCAGTCATGCACCCCAAGTGGCCCAGGCACCAGGGCAGGAGGGAGCACGTGTTCAAATGGGTGGGCACCAAACCTTCTCGGGCAGCAGACGCCTTAGAAATCCGTGTTCTGCAACAGCATGTCAAATATCTAGTAGTAACCTGTTTTACCATACTTCTCAATCAGCAGCTTCTCCAACTGCTGTTTCAAAGGTGTTTGGATGCTCTACGGTGCTTTGCCATTGCAATGTAATATCTTATTCTTCCCTATATCTCACAACAAAACAGTAGGTAAGAAGGGTAAAGGAAAAGGTAAAGAAGTTTTGCCTCAAATGTCCATATTACGTAGACTCTCGAGCCCTCCAGCCAGCCACACTGAGGGAGGGACTGAACTCCCACAAGTTCACTTCCCCAGCGGGTCTTCTCTGCACCGAGTGGGTCCAGCTGCTCCCCAGAAATGCTCACTGACCTTCCCAAGACCTCTGCTGTGGCTGCTACGGCAAAGCACTACTACTACTTTTTTAGTGCCTATACTGAAAGCCAGGCAATTCAGCAAAGCCAACAAAACCTTGTGTCAATAGATCTCTCTTTAATTGAGTTAATTCACATAGTCCAAAACCACAAAATAAAATGAACAAGAAATCACATTCCTTTTTGAAGTGTATACCTGCTTCTACTGCTTTTAAACAACAGCTTTTACAGCGCCTTTCCATTGGCATCAGAAAAAGGACTGCATGCCTTCCAGCACTTCTTATGGATCATAATCAAAACAGAAACCTACAGCTGACACAGGACAGCAGGCAGACAGCACAACTGAAGCAACCTCTGTTCTCACTGCTAATAACGGAGTTTATGAGCTCGGAGGTGAAGGCAAGGTGTTACCCAGCAGAATGTGAAGACAACCACACACAAGAGATGCAACAACACAGCACAAGTGCTCAGCACAGAAGAGCTCCAAATCTCACCGTATGCTCAGTGCAAAATTCATATCACATAAACAAGCCTAGCACGAGTTAACCTCCTGATTTCACTATTACAATAAAATATTTACTAAATCCAAAGGTAGTTAGTAAAAATCTCTGCTGAATTTTAGGAACCATTACTGCAACAACGTAAAGGCTATTCTTGTATGGGTTTAGAAACATTACAATGAGAAAACATATAGGAACAGCAGTCCAACATATCTGCATAAAGCAATAGGTATTTTTTTCATTACAATCTCACATAAACACTAACATCAATTTCCGTTAAATAAAATAGGGAATGTTTTCAAATTGAGCTGTCAGCTAAGTGCCAGTATCATTAGCATTTCAAAATCATCGTTCATATAATTAAAATAATATGAAGCATAATTTAAAATCAGTGTTTAACCATCTTTCCCCACTCCACTGCATTTCCCTGTAAACACAGAATACATATTCTCATGGCAGTGATTCAGTTGCTGCAGCTCTGGATGAAAAACAAGTCATTTCAGGTCTAGCCTCTCCAAAAGGTGGAGTCATCACACTGTACCTGTGTCTTCCGGCATTCCCGCGTTAATCCCCCGGAGAGGGGCACTGCCAGCAGCTGCCGGGTGGCCGGCCGCTGAGGAGCTCTGCTGGAGCTGGAGCTCGGGAGCTTCCTCACGGCACAGCTCTGACACCAGCGCGCCCAGGGGTCAGATGACTCCTGCAGCACCCACGCACAGGCTGGAGGACAGCCAGCACCTCACCACGTGTAAAAATAGTGTCCTGGAGAAGCCCGAATATTGTCTCAGCCAGGGGGCAAGCCACCGCTAGCGGCGTCCTGGGGGGATCGGGTGCAGGATGTGCCAGTGATGGCTGGCTTTGTGTCAGGTGATGCCACCTTCCACAGTCACTGCAGGATAATGCTAGGCAGCTTGGGAAACAAAAAGCTTAAAGAAGAAAAAACTCACACAAATTAAAAATAAGTGCTGAGGTAGCTGGGAAACCCCTGTAGCCATCTCCCCAGACCAGGTGGTCCTCTCCCCAGGTGCAGCAGGGAGCAGCACTGGTGTCAGAAGGAGATGCTGTAAGCTTGTCTCTTTCCCAAAGGTGGTCAATGAGATATTTAGCAGCCAAAAATCTCTCTCCTGATTGCTCATATGGAGTTGGACTGCATATCACTGGAATAACAGTGATGTGTTGAGCTATTTAAAGCAGTACTTGTTTGCCCAGTTATCATGTGATTACTTCACAAGGATTAAAATCTGTAGCTCTTACTTGCTTTGGACTAAATTTGTACGAAGGTAATAATGTGGCTTGTGCATCAGAAAGGGGACTGATGGCTTGGAGAACAAACTGGCTAAAGTGCTGTGACAGGAATAGGACTGTACCTCCCTTTTTCACAATGCAGATCACTTTTTGCCCTGCATGCTTCACAGAAGCCAAAACACTCTCGCCCCTCCATTGCTAACCATCCAGTACCCAGTCATTGCCTGCTTGGTTAAAAAGTAGCAAAGAAACAATTTTTTTTCCGTTCTTCAGCAAACAGAAACTAGTCAGGGGTGTAAATATGAGGAAAGGTCTCCGCAGCTTCTGATTCTGCCAAGGGAGGGCTGTGAAAGCAACACAGCTTGTGTAGCACCCTGCACAAAGAGGCCAGCACGTTCACTCTGCTGTGCAGGCTGAAGAACAGTTTGCACTGAATCGCACTAAAAACTATTGAACTGGTGCAATCTGCATGGATGTCGGAGGGTGAGTCTCCACCCACCCGAGTCTCCATCCATCGACCTCAACAGTCGATGCCAAATCATTTCACAGAAAGTTCAATACTTTCCGATCTCTGCAAAATAAACAAACTACTGTTTAAAACTTGAAATGCTGCTTATTCTCTTTTTCTTTTTTCTTTTAAAAAAAGGGATGGGAGCTTATTTGTATAGAATAAAGTGCAAGTTTTATGGCTTAATGAAGCTCTTACAAATTTTAAGGTCTCACCAGCTCACTACAGATGAATTGTTATAAACACTATCTAAAGAAAGGGGCTTTTTATTTTTTTTTTTTCAACAAAAAGCATCAACGCTTCAAAAGCATCTCTATGCAATTATGATCTAGTTTGAGAGTATTTCATGATGAGAAGCCAGAAACAGCTAATAGTTTGTAGATCTTGTAGAAATGCTCATCACCTAAAGCAGAAATAAAGAATTTCACTGAGTTCCAGAATGTTTCTCTTTGGCTTATTAGTTACAGACAGCACCTTTACATTTTATAATGGATACAAAACCAAACATTGTTTGTCCATTATTGACTACTGGGAACAGAATGAGCATTTCTATAAGGACAGCTGAGGAGCTTTGACTTGAGAAATCTATATGGCAAGTACAGCACTGTCCTGGGCCATGCCAGATGTGGTCCATAACTTTAACTAGTCCCTGGCTGACATGGTCTGAGACTCAGAGAGCAGATCTGAAGATTTCAGGTTCTGCACACCGAATCAAAACTATTAATTACTCCATTTTAAAAAAAATTCCTATATATGTACTATCTTGCAGCAACTGACTGTTGGCATTAAAATCTTATGGCAGTATTTTATTTTGTTCAGTGCGTTCTGCGTGAGGCCAAATCTGTCCCTGCACTCTTTTGGATCATCATCAGCCACCCTGGCTGAGCTCTCCAGGATTTGCCCTACTTAAGTTTTTCCCAGCAGCTACTTCAGCTTGGCAGAAACACAAAAGGCACTTTGCTAAATAGCAACGCTCTGAAGGAACAAAAATTAATAGGCAGGAAAAGTGAAAGCGCTTTCACTCTTAACACAGCCTTTCCCTCTGCTTGCCAGGCTTCCTCCTTTTCAAGGCTAAATGCTACAGAAGTCACATTTTGACACTGTAGAACCCATGATGCAGTCATATAGTGTACTTAGTTGTAGTTACAATTCTAGGTGTAATCCCTGAGCCTCCCCTGTGGTCTCACCGCTTGGCTACAGCAAAGGAAAAATCATACTCAAAGAGCTCAGAGGGTTTTGGTGATGTTGCTGTGAATCTCCAGCACCAGTCATGGGCTTCATGGGCACAAAGTAGGAGCCTATTGCACTTCATTAGCGTGATGGACTGACTCGGGGGAGCGTGACAAGAGGCAGCAGTGACGGCAGCACAACCCAGACGGCTCAGACACTGCCTGCTGCCAACGAGCCAGGAAGCACAATAGCTTTAACCTGATTTCCCAAATCAACACAAGCCAAACACCTGTAACTCCCCGGGTTTAAAGGTAATAACAGGACACTCCCCTTGCTATAGGAAAAGACAAGGCACTTGGCTCCCCTTACAACTTCAAGTGAAGTTCTGGTAGCCGCAGCAATGCCCTCGCCCATACGCTGTGGGTTTTTTTCACCAAGGTTACATTACTGAGGTCAACACCTTCACTGACAGTCTTTGCAAACAGCAGCCAGACAGCTTAGCAATGAATTTAGGCCACGCTGAAATGGATTAGCTGCCTGCAAACTCTTTACATCCTATGGTATCATTTTTTGTAAATGGCATTTTTAAAAGATTTCTAATTCGTTCCTTAATTAACTTAAGTTTTTCTCCTGTACTTGCTTCTCTCTTCCCACTAAAAGTTAAAGTGAATGTCAATAGCAACTGAAGGCGATGACATCTAGTCTAATCCTGCTTCTTTCTCTTACGCTCACAGCACCTCACTGAACCCACTTTGAACTTCTTCCATCACCTGTCTTTGAAAATGTTTAGAAAAAATTATTTTTTTTTAAATATGGAAGAACAGACATGTTTTTCTTTACACTAAAACATGAAGTACTTTATAATCAAGAATTTTTAAAAACCAGAGCTAAACCAACACCTGAGATTCAGGGACTTTGCAATAAATATGTATGTACCTGCTTGCATACTGCACTTCTCATGCTGCTTGGGATCTGCACATTGGTTTAATTTTAGGTTGCCCTGTGTGGAGTCAGGACTTGGACTCAGAAATCCTTGTGGGTCCCTTCCAACATAAAATTTTATATGACTGTATGATTCTATATCCTTGGACTCCAAGTTAAGTTAGGTTCCTACCCAACTGCATATAAAACTGTTTAATGGCAAATGGAGACAGTAGAGAGTCCAGTCTCAATGCAGTTTAAGTAATTTAGTTTTCATAAACTATCTGTAATTAACAAATTTTACTTTGAAAAATGTTGGAAAATACAAGAAGTAATCATATTTCAATATTTTTCTTAGTATGCATTAAGGTATCTTTCCTTCTAAGGTGTGAAAACTGGCTGTAGTGCTGCTTAATGTTCGTTTTGATCCAGGTTAGTGTATGTTTGGGTATTTTATTAAAGACAGTATGATCCCAAACAAAAAAATGCAATACAATTAAGTTGATCTCTGTATGTAACAATGCAGAAGCTTGATCACTAGGACCAAAATAAAATTAAGCAACAGATGTTTCCTTTCAACTATCTTCATTTATTAGCCGAAATGAAGCAATCCTTAGTGGTTGTGTTCAAAGTTGGCATTGCTGCTGAATGCTCCTGGTCCTCAGGCACTTATGTCCCAAATAAAAAGGACAAACCCTATGGAGAAGTGAAAACAAACAGTCAAAGGGAGAAGGTTTGATGGGATAAAGTTGGATAAACGCTGTCTGTGTGATTAAACCCATGTCTTCCAATTGTCTGTCCAGCCTCTCTTGCCTCAATCCCATTCCTTCTGGTAACGGACCTGCTCATCCCCTGCACAGCCACAGTCATCTTTAACTGAAACACATGCACAAGCAAGTCAGAGAGAAATAGCACTTTCAGCTCTTGGAGAACAAGGCACTGAAGTATAAGATACTGAAAATGCTGCATATTTATGAAGCAGGAAAACTTAGAATGTGAGATCAGGCTGAGAACTCACTCTGAGCTCTGCATATGGAGAGCAGGCAGCTCTGCTTGGTCCAGAGGTAACTGGGTCATGAGTCCCTCCTCTGCTCGCTGCTATCTCTTGGGAATAAAGAGTTTCCTTCAGCCCTGAAAGCTGGGATGACAGCCCTTGTCTGCTGGCCAGTGAATCAGAGGAATGACACCAGAACTTCTCCCACACCCAGCTCCTTTCTTTCAGGGGGGAGCACCTCTACAGCAGACCTAGACCCAGATTGAAGGGAGTGTGATCCCCTTTTGCTCCCACAGCCAGAATAAAAACACCATCTTCTATTCTTCAGAAAGCTGTACTTATGAATAGTGAGCAGACATCAAATATAAAGCTTTCAAAGCCTTTGGCAGAGATTTTATAATGGGAAAAAACGGTGTCTCAAACCCACACATACAGCGCAAGAAAATCCTTAGAGGACTGAAAAAAAACCCCAAACCCTGTCTCATAATAAAGTGGCAGAGTACCAGCATGTCCAGAAAGGGATCTGGAAAAGTGACACAGGTCAGAGGGTAAGGGGATACAGCCTGGTTAGCATCAAAGGCACAATATGAACCACAGTTGATGGTACCACAGGTCACACACCTTCAGAAATTAACCCGCCTCACAGGGAATCTGCTGACCTTACAAAAGAGACAGGGATGGCTGGTAACAGATGGAGTAGGTGTCAGATAAGAAAAGACAGAAGATGCTTAAATAGAGGTCATAGGCTACCACTCAGTGGAAAAAAAACCTGCCATGTAATAAGGATAAGCCAAGCAATTAACACAAAATATTAGTTTCTAAAAGGTTAGGGACTAATCGGAGAAAGGACCTGAGAGTCTAAAAGGCAAACTTAAAATGGCCTGCTGAATACCTAGCAGTAAGCTTAGAAAGTGAACAGGATAATGGGATGTATTGTACTAAGAGAAGGCATCCTGGCTGCAATAGCAACAGTCCTGCAACAAGAACTGCCCAGATAAAACCTAGAATCTGAGTCTGGCTTTTTATGGGAGGGAAATCAAAGAAGCAGAAAGAAGCGATAAATGTCAGTCAGTGTGGCCAAAAATTGCATGTAGTAAGCATGAAAGTTAGAAAAGCTCATTTATATCCTCTAAGATGGGAGGAATTAAACCACAATACAAATTTGACATTTAAAGGATCATAAATGGTACAAGAAAGATGACAGGCATTGCACAGACGCCAAGATCTTCTGGGGCTAAATTAATGCATGGAGCGGGTTTTTAAGGATGGATTTTTCTGTGTAAGCTGATGCTACATGCACACAAAGAGAGAAAGAGATCACTAAATGCTAATTTATCATTGTTTTACTTATAAAATTATCATTTAAATTGTCTGCATTTTTAATGAATGGAAATTTCAAGTGCTGACATAGACAATAAACTTAAGTCTATCTAACTACTTAGTTAATACTTCATGGATCTTCAGTGCTCTGCTCTCTTCTTAGAAGTTATACAGACATTGCCACAATTCTGTAGTCACCAGCTACCTATCATACCAAATTATCAAATGATAATATGGGCTGGGTGCTATTTAGAAAAAAAGATTCAACCTCTCATGTGTTTTAACTAGAATCCAGAACTTTAACTTCAGAACTGTCTTACAAAGAAAAAGAAAAAGCCATGAATGCACACAAAACCCCTGAAAAAATGAAAGATTTTCAGAGTTAAGAAGCCTGGGACTAGGTCTAAGGAAAGACTCATGTGCCTGAAATGCCATACACATAAACCCAAAGCTGCAAGGTTCAAAATCCTCTTCTCATGCCTGCTCCTTGTCACATCCCAAGGCAGAGCAAGTTGATTTTTTGCTTCTCATTTCCCAGCTATCCATGGAGGACTGCCAGAAAGTGCCACCATCTTATCCGCCTTTTCCACCTGTAATGGACAGCAGAGCAGCTGTATTTGCTTGCTTGCAACTGACACCCTTTGTGCAAGTGTGGGGTACTGAGTGCTTTACTTGGTGTCACCCAGCAAAGATCCACTTGAAGAGTTACTTTCCTTGTTTTCCAAGAAAACATTATTATGGAGACTCTTCCAGAGCCTTGGCACATTTGCTGGAGGAAACCTGGAGAGAAACTTCCCTTGATGAGCCCAGGCTGCCTTGCTGCAAGGTGGTACGTGGTACTGCCAGGACAGGCACACGTGGCCAAACGCACATACAGAAACCACTCTGCAAAAAATCAGCTCTAGTCTCCAGATTAGGGCAATCTGAAAAAGCGACCCTGAGAGATCCAACAAGGAACCATAGCTGCAGATTCCACTCACTCTGGGGCCTGAGCCGCTTGAAGCGTAGCCCCAGCCTGGGCGCAGACAGCTTTATAAAGGCCGAGAGAGAGACACAAATCAGGTGCAGGATCCAGACTGTGAATCCCAAGGGTAAAGCCCTGACCAGGAAACCTGCCCCAGAGGGCAGAGGGGATTTCAGACACGTCCTTACCAGCCGCTCTCCGCGTCCTGTTGCACATGTGCCTGACTTCTAGCACTTTAATCCTCGTGTTTAGCCCACAGCAACCATGCCAGAAAACGTTTTTCTGCCTGCTTCCTAAATCCCATTCTCTATGAAGGGATGTAGCTGCAAAGCAGCAGGTCAGATCCAAAGCCTACTTAAATACATTCATTTTGGTTGATGATCACTGAGGAATTTGTCAACAACATGGAGTACTGTGTTGAAAGTAAAGAAGACAAAAAAAAAAGTAATCTCTGGAAATGTGATGCTGTTGGACTTCACCCTGTTCCCAGTGAAGCTCACCAGTAAAACTACTATTGATCTGAGTGGCAGACTTCCAAACACATTAATTTCTGATCTGAATTGAGCCAAGTTTTGGTCTTAGCAATTTACTCATCACTACCAGAAAATTCAACCTTTCTCCTGCTCGCATAAGGTTACAGTTTCTCATTGGTAATATCTGAAAGGAAATTATGTCTCTGAGCTGACCTTAATACCAAGAAGCAAAGCAGAGGATTTTTTTTTCTTGGAATAGGTCTAAATTAGTTGATATTCTTTATTCCTCAGTTCCAGCACAAGCGGCTCTGAAATTTTAAGAATCAACTAAGAAAAAAGATCACTGGACTCTATGTCTATTACTACTCTGCAGTTCTCTCAGTGCCTGATAATCACTTCCAGCACCTCCAACAGCCACACAAGCCATATTCCTCCAGTCCTCTCATCTTTAGGGAATTAAGCTCCAGAAAGCCATGACCCCAGATGAGGAACTGGCATTTCAGTGCTGTTTCCTTCCCCAGATCTGTAGCACTTACTGGGCAGCACCTCCACTTGACATCTCTCTTCACACTGATGTTTGCTCCCTTCGTGTCACTGAATAGAGGAGGAGACAAGCACATTCCCTGGCTCGGAAATGAGCAAATGCTTGGAATGAGGAAAAAACAGTTTAGAAGAAATTTCCATGGCTCATTTCTCTTTCCATTCCCTGGGACAAACAGAATAATAATAATAACAATGCCTGTTTGTTATAACAACACCAAGAAGCAAAAGCAAGATAAAATAATGTAAAAAAGAGCTCATTTTGCTAGCCAAGTCACAATGAATCATCAATTAATTATTAATCCAATCATTAATTAATTTATAATCTACTGACTTTCTACTAACACTATATGAAACGGTGTTTCTAAGAGGATTCCAAGCAATAATTTAAGGGCCTTTCCAAAGGTTTTCTTTTTTGTGTTATATCCTACAGCATATAAAAATGTCTTAATTACTCTGAAATATAAGACTGAACTCCTTGTTTTATTTGCTCTGCTTGATGTGGCATTAAGAAGGGCCTAGAAGCTCCTTTATTGCAATCATACAGTTACAGCAAATATATATAGGCGTTGACATTACTGAAGTGCTGGTGCTAAAGTCACACTACCTTACACAGGTGCAAATTAGTTAACTTTGGTGAAGTTGTCACAGCATGAGAACTTCTTAGATTAAGTTATATCCCTACAAACCTAATTGTGCTTCCTTCCCCTCAGAAACATCAGCACACTCCCTGGTTTTTCACATTTAGGCTATATAATTTCTTCAATCAATTATCTTTCAGCACCGCATTCATCGCAGAAATGTGTTATAGTCACACAAACACAACCTTGGAGCCTACAGCCACTGTGCTACTTCTTGCACAGTTCTGCAACTAACAGTTCTACTGTTGACAGATACATTTTTGAGCTGTCTATACAACACGTTTTTTGACTAAGTTTTGGGTTGCTTAATTTGCAACCTGCCACCTTATTCAGACACCAAATGAGTTTATGTCTAATGAAATATTTTGGTCTCAAGCTCTATATTCACTTTTTGCGTATAGAAGGGGAAAAGCAACATCATCTGATAAAAATATGTTTTATTTATAAAATAAAGATATCACACACCATTTTTTCCCAGGTAAGGTACAGAATTGCAACTCAGTGAGGGATGGATGAAAATGCAATGCTAAAACCCACATTAGCCTCACTCCCCTGATGACAACAGGGTAGAAACACAACATATATTCATTGTGCTGAGGGAAGAATAGTGGAATATGCGTGGTTTGGGGGCAGGGGATTCTGAAGCCTGCTAGTCCCCATCCTGTACTGCTCTGTACCCAGGTTGTTTTTGCATGGAGACCTTAGTCTAGAAGAGGTGAGGGAAGCTGGTGGCCAAGGTCCGGTCCCAGTGCTATGTCAGGATGAGGCTGTGGTAAGCACAAACAGGAGCTGCCAGTCTTCATGTTGTGTATATTTACTTAGTCCAACTCACTGGAAAAGCAGGAAGAAGAGCAGGTTCAGGTGGGACCTCATCACAGTACTGCAGTGTTTTAAAAGAAGCTACAAAAAGGATGGAGGCCCTCTCTTCACAAGGAGCCATGTGGAGAAGACAATGGACAATGGGTATAAGTGGCACCAGGAAAGGTTTCATCTTCACAGAATAAAGGAATTTCTCACAGTAAAAACAATCATACCCTGGAACAACCTCCTCAAGAATGTGGTGCAGTCCCCATCGCTGGAGGTTTTCGAGATGTAATTGGACAGGCTGTTAAAATAATCTCATCTAGGCTCCCTTTCCCAAGAAAGGCTGGACCAGGTGATTTTCTGAGGTCTCTTTCAACCTGAGTTGTTCTATGATTCTAAAAATAAATGCCACCCTGCATGGCAAAAAGCGTGATTTAGAAACTTGTTTCTGTTCACCCAGGGAGGAAACTGTAAAATATGGTTGGAGGAAAGCACCAAAGAACACTTTTCAAGTCAAAACAAGAGAAAGCCAAAGAAAACATTTTGAGGTACTTCCTTAATTTAAATTGGCATTTAGTTTCACTGGGACTGAATCTGGTAGGTCCTCTCACCGCATGCAAAAACCACAGTTAATCTAAAATTGCAGCCAAGGCCTGGTGAACACCAGTTACCTTTGCAGAAGCATTAGAAAAATCTATATCTTCCTATGTCTCGAGAGAAGCCTCTCTGTCCCTAACACAGAAAAGCCTAGCAATGCTGATGCTGAGGCTGGCAGCCTCACTGCACGCCCCACTGGGCAGATGTAGGTCACTCCTCCTCTGCACAAGGGGAAAGAAACCGGGAACTTCATCTGGCTGCAAGCTGCTCCCGTTGCCAATAATCCTACAGATTCAAGACTTTAGTAACAACCTCCTAAGACGACAATTACATAGGATGCTGTTCCTTGACCTAGATGCTGCCAAAGAGAGAGACAGTCTGCTGGGCCATCACTGACACAGCTCTCCTGGTTCATGGACTCAGTTCATGTCACTACAGGTTTTACCACATCCCCGTGGCTCTGAGGCTGCTCATACTCACAGTTGTTCCTCCTTAACAACTTCAGGATTCCTTCCACTTTCTGATAAGAGATACTGGCTTACATATCTGGTTTTGGTCTCTGCATTGATGACTGCTGTTCAGACAGTTGGCATCATGAAAAAACATAGCCAAATATGGGGGACCATGGGACACGGGGATGCCTCTCACGTGCAGCCAGAAAGGAGGCTAGGTGCCAGTCCCCAGTAAGAACACAGCCCTCCACCAAACCCACACACAGTTTAAGAAGACAGGACAGACTGTGGCCATCAGGCGCTGGGCTCAGGAGAGAGAAGGACTTACTTGCAACCAGCAATGTTTATCCCTAATTTCTCTCCATTTTCTCACAAATGCTCCTCCCTGAACCAACTTGATGCCTCCTTTCCCCACTTTTGATCCTTCTCCTGGACATCTCCCTTCTCCTGGGTGCACAGTTTCTTCATACTTTCCTTTCACCAGCCCTAGGGCTCCCCACGGAGCAGAGGAAGAAGTCTCCCTTAGTGTTTTGCAGTTCTGCAAAACATGGCAGCTCTTTTTACTCTTCCCCACTTAAGCCATATACCAAAGGAGCATCAGGACACAATATGTCTCTGCTCTATTCCCGAAAGTATTGATTTTTAATGAGACAGAAGCCCAAATATAGTTTAATGTGACACACAGAAAGAGCAAGTGATCCATGCTACCACAGCACATTTCCAGTGTTTATTTCTAACAGAATACAAGCAAAGATAATTCTCCTCCCAGTCCAAATACTCATGAAGTAAATGATGACTCAGATGGTAAATACCCTTTCCATGGCATCCTGTTTCTCTCTGTCATTTAGAGTGACAGCCTTGCTATCACTGAATTAAAAAAGGACAATTCTGCTTTGTAATGAATGAAATCAACATTTACTCTAGTATGACTCGTTTTTCTACACTGCTAAGCACTGTCAGTATCTGTACTTCAAAACCTTTTGGTTTTAATAGTGTTTCTGCCGGAGTAGGCTTGAATTTCAAAAAGGTATTTGCTATTCTGGGTACTCTCTAAAAACATGGATGTCAACATAACACTAAGTGAGTCATCTAAGGAATACATATTCTAATGAAGTTAATCTGATCAAGCTGGAAAAAAGGAGTATCAATTTCATATTCAAAGCACAATATCCAACTCTGTGAAAGACTGATGAGGTCTTTAGGGTACAAAAAATAATAGGATGTGCTTGAAATATCTCAATACCATTTCTTACATAAGAGCTAGAAAAAGGACACAGTTAGGACTAACATGTTAAATAAGCAGAGAACTAGGAGCAATTCCTTAATGCAATCCAAACCATTCCTAAATTTTTAATAGTTTTTGCTACAACTGTCATTGGGGCTGTGAAAATCAGATATCTTCTGGAAATGCTTCTCTCTGCTGATTAACCAACTTGCTTATACAAGCCAGTGAGATACTGGGTGCCAAATGCATAAATCTTTAAACCAACCATCGTGACTTGCAGAAACCCTTAATTTGACCTAGCTTCCAGACTCAGCCATTCTAATAACATTTTTCATACTGTCAATCACAAATCAGTCCCATCTCTTTAAGCTACTCTACTAGCAACACTTTCCTATATCACTATGCACCAGAAAATCCAGCACAATCTCAATTTTAGTCACTCTTCTAACACTGAGCTGAAACAGAGTTGAAAAGTCTGATCTAAATTTCTGTCTGGAAGTCAGGAATGATACGCACTTACGCTCCAAGCCATACAGCTTGATGACCCCCATCATGTCACAGTTTCACCATCTGACACCACACTGACAACCCGAGGCAGACAGGTTTTAACCCCATGCATTGTATCACTGATTTCACAATGACAATGCTTTTAGACAGATTTAAATTTCCAAAGCTCTGTAAGGAAGACTAACATGGCATCTTTTCCAACAGCAGTTTTAATCGTCAAAGGAACAAGTTTTCAGTTATTCACTTGGTGAAAACATGAGCTTTATACAAATGCAGAAATCAGACAAAACTTGTTTTCCTTTTTTTTGCAAGGGTGGGAAACATTTCACCTAACTCCATGCATTCAGAAATTAGGAAAGCAGTTAAAGTAGGTTCCTATCATCATAAAAGAGGCAAAAACTTCCCACAGTGAAGTCCACCACTGCCACAGAACATCCTCTGGAAGTGCCTCCTTTCCATTCAATGTTGGACTAGCTCAGTCTAGACAGCTAACGTTGAGATATCTAAAGTCAGATGAGACAAATCCAAACCTGAGTATAGAACTGCTGACTTGGTTTTCTATGCTTGTTTAAAATTTGTGTTGGGATTGAGTTTCTTTATTTCCTAGGTAGACCATGTCTGAATCTTCCAATCTGACTGTCTCTCAGCTACCAGTTCTCCCGATCCTCCTCACCAATACTTCTTGTGGTTCCAGTATGGGACCATGGGCTAACATGTAAAAATCTTATCCTTCATTAGGAAAAGAAAAACACAGCTTTCTAATGCCCCCCAAATTATATGAGAATGGTGTATAATCATTTTAAACAAATGATAACACTTCAATATCAAGTTTTCAGTCCACTACTTCAGCAATGCATCTGTGCTGGTTTTGGCTGGGATAGAGTTAATTTTCCTCATAGTAGTATGTATGGGGTTATGTTTTGGATTTGTACTGGAAACAGTGTTGGTAACACAGGGATGCTTTAGCTGCTGCTGAGTGGTCCTCACACAGAGTCAAGGCCTTTTCTGCTTCTCACCCCACTATACCAGTGAGTAGGCTTGGGGTGCACAGGAAGCTGGGAGGGGACACAGCCGTGACAGCTGACCCCAGCTGACCAAAGGGATATTCCAGACCATATGATCTCATGCCCACATACAAAGCTGAGGGTAGAGGGAAGAAAGCAGGGGATGTTTGGAGTGATGGCATCTGTCTTCCTAAGTAGCTGTTCCCTGTGAGGGAGCCCTGCTCTCCTGGAGGTGGCTGAACATCTGCCTGCCGATGGGAAGTGGTGAGTGAATTCCTTGCTTTGCTTGTGTGTGTGGCCTTTGCTTTACCTATTAAACTGTCTTTATCTCAACCCAAGAGTTTTCTCACTTTTACTTTTCTGATTCTCTCCCCCACCCCACCAGAGGGGAGTGAGCAGGAAGCTGCATGGGGCTTAGTCGCCGGCTGCGGTTAAACCGTGACAGCACTGTATCATTCTTCTTCTTTTGTGTTATTTTTCCCCTTCAAGTACCTCTACATGATTATGAATTCTTAATTGTGAATTAACCCACTTAATGGCAATTTAGTCTTTTTCTAGCCTCTTTCCTTGATTTCCTGCTGCAGAGGAAAAATCCTTTAACAAGCTTTCATATTTTTGGATGCTCATACTAGTAGAATGTATCCTGATATGAACATCAACAAAGAATGAAAAACATTAGCACAGTATTTCAGCTGTACTGAAGTCAACTGAAATATTCCTATGTATAAAGTCTAAGACCTTCACAGATATTTACTATCATGGGTTTGGTGGGTCACACTGCTAGCTCTTCAAAGGAAGTATCATAATTTTTATGTCGATATGATTCCAGCTTTTGTTTGCTGAAATGCTACTTCCAAAAGCTAGGCAAGTTAAATCAGAAAGAAGTTAGTGATATCCAAACAAAACCTCTTAGCCAGAACACTGTACATGAAACTATGTGCAAATGTAAGTTCCTCTGCTTTGAATAAAATACAAGATTTTAAGCACTGCTTTTGGTTAGGAATTAACAGAATGTGGCATTTTATAACAAAAAAGAAACATATTTAATCTCTAAACTTTAGAATTATGGTATAGAAAAAGATGGTCTCATTTTGAATAATTATTCCCACAACGTTACAAACACTTATTTCCAGATTCTGGCTGCACAAGTTCAGGATATAATCAAATATTAAATACATGTGCAAGCTGTGTCTTCAGTGTAGATTACTATCAAAAGGAAGGGAAGGAAGGGAGAGAGGGAAAGAGAGAGAGAGAAAGAGAGAGAGAGAAAGAGAGAGAGAGAAAGAGAGAGAGAGAAAGAGAGAGAGAGAAAGAGAGAGAGAGAAAGAGAGAGAGAGAAAGAGAGAGAGAGAAAGAGAGAGAGAGAAAGAGAGAGAGAGAAAGAGAGAGAGAGAAAGAGAGAGAGAGAAAGAGAGAGAGAGAAAGAGAGAGAGAGAAAGAGAGAGAAAGAGAGAAAGAGAGAAAGAGAGAGAGAGAGAAAGAGAGAGAGAGAGAGAGAAAGAGAGAGAATAAACCAAAGCTGCCTCTTTTAAAGAAAGGCTTCTAAAATAATAGAAAACCTCTGCATATAAACCTGGGAAGTGCAGGTACCACCCTGAGGACAAAGAAGGACCAGGGGAGAAGCAAAATCCACCAATTACCAATCCCAATGGGAAGAGAGGACCAGCAAGTTAAGTTCTCTGGAGTGGAGAAACAACTGAAATGGGTGTCTCTGAATCAGGAGATTGCCTCCTGTTCTTTGGCCTTATTATTTGCAACAAAAATAACCTTTCTTCATGTTCTGATCTTAAGAAAATATAATTTTGCAAGAAAAACCAGCATTCATTGTCAATTTTTCCTCTTAGCCAAAATAATAAAAAAGTGCCCCACAATGTTAGCTAACCATTTAGGAAAAAACAAAAACAAAACAAACCAAAACAACCAAACCAAAACAAACAAACAAAACAAACAAATAAAACAAACAAACAAACAAAAAAACTAACAAGCAATACTGTGAGTAATACTGTGTCATTCTATGATTGCTAGCTATTATTTAAAAATCTAATTTTTTTTTATAAAATATTGTTTAGTCAACATGGTGTCATGGAGGTTTTCCACACACGCAGTATGGACATAGTATTAGTATTATTATTACATATAGTATTATCTTTATTAATAAATACAACAATAATACAGTGCCATTCAGTATGCCACTTCAGAAAGCAGCTGAATACCCGCACCTCTAGTTCAGGAACATTTTCTGCTGTGCTTTACAATTTGCTTCTTTTAAGCCTCCATTTAACTTCCTTTCCAATTTCAGGTCAAATCCATCACTTAATTCACGCCATCAGACCAATGATCAACAGTCTGCTAGCAGGGTTACACCTATATAGATGCAACACTTGTTTTACAAATTGATCAGGCAAATTCTAGTTCTGAGTTTCACTTAGCAGCAGGGAAAGGAAAAGGAAAATTGCTGTAAATCATCTCTTTGTCCTTCAGATGGGCAGCCTATGAGCCCAACTCTACAGCGCTATAACAGCAGCCCCCAGAATCCTCCAGTAGACCTGACAGATTTCCAACATCCATATTTGGTCTGTTAATAATCATCAGAAACTGGGAAAAGACAGAAAATAAACTAATTACAATCAATCTGAAAGCTACCGAAACATAATCTTTCATTCATTCTGTATGTTCCCCTTTTCAAGCACTGAGATTACATTTGTCCAAAGGCAGAATTACAACAATCGCTTTAAAGTGTATTCTTCTACTCACAGAGTAAGATTTATTTTACTTAAACAGTGACCCAAAACCTTTCAACACACTCAGATTTATATGCTTATATGCTAGTCCTAAAGCCTAGTACATATCAATCCATTTACTAGTTGTATGATGACGTATGGACATCATTAGAAAATGTAATTAAATAGATTCTGATTTTTTAAAGTTGGAAAAAGCTCTTTTCTTCGGTATCTTTTACAATCATTTTACAGACAGTTTTGTCCTAATGAGATTCTACCTCTCCTTGTCTAGGAATTCACTATGTATTTTACATGAAAATAGCAGCCCCACAATTCAACAATCAAGATACTATCTTAAAATTGGCCTAGTTGTAGTAACAAGATATTAAATTTCATATTTAATTTAATGGGTACGCTACTATGCAGAAAATCTACAGACTATTGGAAATGTATTGTCTTTATTCTCAGGTCAGCTGTACAAGAGATTAGGTCTTTTAATTATCTGTCACAGAATGGGAAATAGAAGCCTTGACTCCATTCAGCTGTTTAGTTTATGACCTGCAGAATTAAACCTGACCTCCTACCAAGTACATCTAAGCATCACGTACACCCCAAGACATGGTTTTAAAATAGCCATGTAACTCTCAGCTGGTATATTAACATGCTACAGAAGAACTGAGGTACCATTGAAAATGTACTTGTGTCTGTATTTCTTGAAGTGCTGCCTGAGAGTCCCAGAAGCACTGCCTTGCTGTCCTGCTCTAGCTTTAAAGGCAATTTTAATCATGCCAAAGTCAAGTTTAGCACTCCCATGTGCTAAATTTAGAACTACAGAATAATTTAGGTTGGAAGGCACCTCTAGAGGTCATATAGTCCAGCCTCCTGCTCAGTACAGATCCCACTAGATCAGGTTGCTCAGGGCCTTGTCCTGTCCAGATCTGAAAACTCTGAAGGACTATAGGCTACTACTTCCCTGGACAACCTCCTCCACTGCTTTACTGCCTTCTTGGGAATTTTGTTTCCCCTTATATCCAACCAGAACTTCCTGTGCCACAATCTGTCATGGTGTTGACTTTTATTCTTTTGCCATGCACTCCTGAGAAGCATCTGGGTCCATCTTCTCTACAGCCTACCAGCAGGGACATAAAAACAGTGATTTTCTCCCTTAGCCTCCTGAAGGAGCCTGGCTCACGCACATCTCCTCACACACCCAGCCTCTGCCATCCAGGCAGCATGTCCATGGACCTGCTCCACTTCATCCCAGAGTCAGAACCTTAGAGCAACAGCAGAACAGACTTGTCTAAAATCCCTCTCCAACATGAACACCTGAGTGAGGGGACACACTTCAAAGCAGGGTGATTAAAATTAACCTTCCAGAGTAATGTTCAGCATCTACAAAAAAATGACCCAGTGCTCACTGCTGCTGAGCACCTCTAACTCACAGCATCTTTGCTTGTCTTTTTTTTTTTTTTTTTTTTTTTTTTTTTTTTTTTTTTTTTTTTCTCCAAGGCCACAAACCAACCATAACATCATACTACAAACCATACCTAACGAAGCAAAACTTCTCTCTCTGGATCTGCCATAGGGAACTTGGGATGTCCTGGGGGGTCAACATTTCTGATGTGAAAGCATAGCTTTAGACTGCTGTATTCTAACAGAATAGAAGCTAATTTTAGGCACACTCATGTATAAATGGCTAAATGAACGACTCCTTTATTTTTTCAGAAACAAATGTCAGAATAGCTGTCTTGTCCCCTAGCGCTATCAATCACAATAAATATGCCTATGTCCATTTACACCACCTGCCTTCAGATTGTAAGCAGCCTGGCCTGAGGACTGGCCCTGAGAATTCAGGAGGAATGCCATTACAATCCCACAAACCAAATATTAGACATAAAATGGTCTTGATGATCTGACCACCACAAAGTCACAGTGAAGTAGAAAAGCCCAACTGTCCTTTTAGATCTATGCATAAAAAAATTCCAAATGATAACCAAGAGGCTCCAACTTGTATTCTGGTTTATGAATACAGATGCTACTGCTTGTGATTTCTCCCTTAATTTTCTTGTGTGTGTACATGGCCCAACTGACAGATCTTAAGGATCTGCATAAGGTTTGTGCTTCTGCTTGTATACTATCTGGGAAACTAATGCTACTACAATAATTTTTAAACCAAATAGTAGATCATTTGCAGTCCTAGAGATTAGGACTACAATACCTTGCTTTGGAGCAAGAATGCTAACCACACTTCTGTTTTGAAGCCACCTTCCCAAGGTGTTGGGAAGAGCAGAGAAAGTAACCGGGGCAGTTCTACTCAGCAGTTGTAGCCCCAATGACAGGGAAAAATAAATAAAAAAAAAAAAAACTCCCACAGTAAGTGATACTCCTCTTGGAAACACCAGGAATGGCCCCTTCATTCCACTCACTGATTTTACTGCTGTGGTGGGGGACGCAGGATGGCAGTGACTATGCCCGTAGCTGAGCATCTCCTACCAAGCCAGGGCAGGGGCCAAAAGCACCTCACCAATGTGCCTGGTATCAAGTGACCCAAAACTGGCCCCCAGCCCTCCACCACTTGGAGCAAATCCTAAGCTGCTCGGTCCATCTGTGTTATCTTTTGCCATAATACTTAATTTTCCAGCCCAAAGGCAACTGCCAGAGCAGATGTCACTGAAATGACTTAACACATTAATCTGCTATTTGTTTAATTCTGATGTGGAAAATGTGTCCCACTCCAAATAGTTTAGTATGTTAATGTAGCACTGCAGCAATACAAAGCAAATTTCTATAATTTTATTCTGAATTATTTACTTTAAATAATAATTAAAACCTGCTTTCTTGCTTCTTACCTGTGTTTTATTAAGCATACTCTTCACCTTCAGTTTCAAGCTGAATAAAAAGAAGTATTATCTCAAATAAACATTTAATGTCTCAGTACCTTTTATCTACAATTCATTTGCATTAAATGACATAAACCAGATGCCAACTTCCAGAGTAAGGTATTCTGTTAATAATTTGCAGCCCAATAGTTCATAAATGAGGGGACTCTTGTGGGTCAGCTTTAAGGAATAATATTTTAGTATCCCTGTCTGCACAAGAAAGCTGACCCAAGCTGTATTTGGAGTCAGTCTCTGAGTAATATTATCAAGTAAAATCCCGAAAATTTGAAATATTATTTGTATTAAACTTTTTTTTTTTAAAAAAAAAGATTGTTCAAATTCTCTGAGGTAAGAGGCAGTTTTTAATAACTGCAGCATGAAGTTTTATTTCTTATATTAGTACATAGTTCTTTATGCTTTGTTGGGACCATACGTGACAAAGAGTCTATCTAGCCTTGAATTTGAAAAGCATTTAAGGAATCAATTTTAGAATAACTTTTAAAACATTACAATGAGCACTACATATGAGGAATTCCAAGCCATAAACATGAATAATGTCCATTTCAAACTAAAGGCACAATACAAAGCCCACTATATTTAGCTGTTTTGTGGATTTGCATCAGAGCCTTATTAGCTTGACAAACTACAGGCATGTACTAGTAAAGTTAATCCTCTTGCACGTAGCTGCAGTCCTTTGATAAGTCAGCATCCCTAGCATTAGACTGAGACTGTCTGGGCACACACAAGACAAATTTAACTTGCCATCACCTTACTCTGATGCTCTGTCACAGAACTCTTTGCCAGACACTCCCTGTGGGGACTGCAGGCTTCAGGGCTGGCTGCTGTTTCATCACTGGCTTCATGTCAACATCTCTGAAAATAACCCTCGCAAATTTCTTAAAACAAGCTAGAAATTTGAACAAATTTTGGAGTACACGTCTCTGAACAGCTTCTGAAACACATGCTTCTGTAGTTTGAAGCCCAGTTAAAGCCTATTACTGTACGATATTGAGGACTTCCTGCAAGGAAATATGTCAGCATTTTTCTTTATATCAGGTCCATTCAACTTTATGGTGGTAAAACGACCACTCCTCACCAACAAGACTGCAACAACCCATATATACAACAACCACAGCACAACCCATTCTGAGACACCTTGGGAACAAAGGCCAAAAGCTGGAAAAAGGCTTCAAACAACACAAAAGCTGAAATGAGTTTGTTCAGCAATGCAGTTCTTCATAACCACCCTTTGCTGGTCCCCAGTGGACACCTGATGTGACCTGTCTGCTCCACATATCACTTGAATGGTTCTCATTATGCAGACAGTCTTTCCCCCAGTATTATATTATTATACCAGTGGTTATATAATACTCGTGGAACAATGAAGCAATCAAAACCTGGTGACAAACACATGAATTGATGCTGCCATCAGCAAACATTGGGGGACAATCATTGTGGTGCACTTTGGTTAGACTTCCATTAATAGGAACTTGTTTTTTTTCAACGTCTTTTGAACAGAAGTGCTATGTGTGGCTTGGAGTAAATCTACTGTATCTAGAGACATGTACCCAAATATTTTCCAAATTACCTATTATACTCATGTGATCATGTCTGAAGCAAGCTGCAGAAATTGAAAAATTGGAACTCTGTCTCCATCCCAGTTTCCCTACCCTGTTGGGAAAGGGCGAGGGGCGAGAAGAGAGGAAAGCAGGGGCTTGTCCACATCTGTGTGCCTCTCTGTAACACTGGCCTTTGGGGAAGTATTAACTTAAGCCTGCCTCTAGGGGAAAGAGCTGCATGTTATCTCTTTGCCACATTACATCACCTTTTAAGAGCTTTGAAGAACTGGCAAGTGACAGTGGCAGCTGCTGGCAGGGGTCTGCTGGGGCAGGCGTCACCACGGGCTGCACGGATTCCTTGGTGGGGCTGCACGTTTGCAGCATGGTGCCCGTACGTGCAGCCTGTTCCTACCATGTGAAATTAAATAAAAAAACATACATTTTTCTAGGTTAAGTTCTCGTGGGATTTTTTTTTGGTTTTGTTAAGTACTTTATATGTTTTCCCGACTTATTGCAGGGGGGTTGGACTAGATGACCTTTAGATGTCTCTTCCAACCCAATACATTCTATGATTCTATGTGCAGTCTTACGTGTGACATCAGTTGCTATCTTGACTTCTTTTTGGAACAAAAAATCCTCATTGATATGATCCTGAGAGAAATAAAAAGCAAGTGAGAGAATATTTAGGCTTCTTGGGGCTTGGAGTTCACAGCAGGAAACTGGCATTGTTGCAGATGGTTTTTACAAGCCAAACTCTTCTCCTTCCTTCCCCCTTTGAGTCACTGCACGAGCTAAAGACCAGATATTATTTTTCAAAACTTAGTGAAAGATGGCAAACAATTTTCGTTTTCCTCTCTTACTTCTGTAGACAAATGTCAGACACTGATGCCAATGCCAAAAATAATCCAAAATGTATTATGCCTTATGCATGTGAGGTCAGAGCAACCTAACGAATGCAGCACTGAATTCAGGCTTCAGTACAAATTCTTTTCCTCTTGAATAATCCTACCAATCACAAGTCACAAATCTCCCCTCAGTTCTCCTCTGTGTACAAGCAAATTCCCTTCCCTTGTGAGAGCTTTCCAGTCAATTGACCCAAAACACTATTAAAAAGATAAATACTTTTATAAAAATACACACCACCAGCAGTACTATAACTAAATTCTACCAATAAAATCCTGACATCTGAGAACATAAATGTAAAGAGTGATACATCTTACCAAAAAAAGGAAGGAGTTTCTGCAAAATATGGCAAAATTTTCCTGAAGAGATGATGTTATCTTTCAGCTTGGGACTAAAAATAGTATGACTGTCTTTAGAGCACAAAGCCAGAGAGAGCATCTTCTCCCAAAAGTTCTCTATCAACAGAAACTGCAGTCAGACAAAATACTTGGAAAACTAACACAATAGCAATTACCCTGTTAATTACATTATTTGTATTTAAAAGAGTTTCCTTTTTTTTATTGCATTGATATTTTTTAAGGCATAACATTTTAGAATGCTTACACAGACATATGCAACAAGAAGTCTAAATAAATCAAGAAAAAGACACTTTAATGCTGACAGTGAAATGCAATGGTCATCTCAAGAGCAGCAGAAGAGATAGCAGCCTACAGACAAAAAACAAAAAAGTGAAACACGTAGGGCGAGCTGTTTACAGATCAGTACAACAGCTTTCCTGGATGTGTAGCTCTTGCTGTCTACCCAAGTCCTCCCTCCCTACTGCTCAAGTGCTGTCAAGCTGAAATGCCAAATAGATCATTATAGCTGTTAATTCTTCAGAGTACCATAATCATATAAACACAGTGGAAATACTTTACATAAAAAAATTTTTTTTCCATAGCATAATTACTCAAATTTCCCTAGAAAATTCACAGGAGCTACCTGTTAAACTTCAGTCCCAAACTTGAGAGGCATCACCTGTCTCCCAGATCCACAGCACAGAGTCTCAGGGCAGGCTAGGAGTGAGAAGTTTACTTTAACATCTCAAGGTTTGCTCTTTACCCACTGCTAAGGTCTCTGTAAGCAACACTGGATGCACAGCTCCTTAAAATACATTCACAGGTCCAATGAGAGAAAACAGAATTTATTTTTAATTTAAAAAAATTTTATATACCTAAACATAAGCATTTTCTAAACAAGCTGAGTGATTAGTACAGAAATGGACTATCAGGAGAAGCAATAGGTTCATTGTCTTTTATTGTCTTAAGAGTAGACAGCTCTGCTTTTGCACACAACTCAGTATTGGGCTACATCAGTGAACACAAGTTATACAGAGAAGTAGTAGGGGATTTGACGGTTTAGCAACTGAATTTTACCTATAACCTAGACAATGTCATAAAAATAGTTTAAAGAAAGAACTAGAATTAAAGGTGAATTTCAGAATGGGAATTGCTGAGCTTTATGATGTCCACAGTACAAGCATCCATGTCCACAGTGGAAAGCATCCTTAGAAAACCCATGTATGAGACCAAAATTACCAGGACTGAAGCTGATACTGCCTCCAAAATATAACATGCCTATACGTTTCCAAAATTATTAAGTACCTTTGTATTTTGAAACATTCTTAAGTAGCTGCCTTTTCCTCACGGACAGGGAAATCAAGCAAGCATCCAACCAACATTATGGCAGTTTCTGACAGCTTTAACTTAACAGCCAAGCTTCTTCTGCCAACTTACATTTGCAGCTCATGCTGTTTGCTGCTTTCTAAAATAGGCATGACTATGGCACACTTCTAGGACTATGTAGACCTTACATGCTTCAGAGACAAGATGCAGGAAGTGCAACTGAGCATTTCTTCAGAGCTGGCAGCATCACCCTAATGTCAGTCTCACATTCTTTACAGGACACAGACTGTGTTGTTCCCATGGAAAATCAGCCTTGACCTTGGAAAAAAAGCTCAGGCATATCACAAGTTAAAATTATAGATCTGTGGGAAGAAATATGAAAGAGGTGCCTATCATTTCAGTGGTTCTCTTGAAAATGTAGACTATCACTTCAGTCCAGAAAGATTATTTGTTCCCAAAGTTTAGACTTAACAGGAATTAAGGGTCCTTAGCACAACCTAGGTTTAGGTCTTAGGTCAATCCAATTAATAATCCAGATGCAAAGTTACAGCAGTGTAACTGGGTACCTCTATTAAGATACAAAGCTCTATTAAGCTATAAGTAGAAGTTTACTGTTAGGCTTTCTCTCTGCAGACAATGAAATTTAGTTCAACCCATCAAAAATGAGCCAAAATTTGCCATTTGAGGTGAAGCATCAGTTAGTAACATCTTGAAAAACATTCAAGACCAAGACAGACACAATTAGCTACCGTTATCATTAGTTCCCAGGTCAGGATGATGGGCACAGCTGGACACAGGCTACTGGGGCACAGAGATGTTTAATCTGAGCAGGTACAGACAGTGGTATGATCTTAAATGATGACAATAAAAGTGGCACACAGCAAATTGAAACACAAATACTTATCACTAAAAGTCCTGTGGTTCATAAGAAAAGAAGCCTTAAAGAATAAAAACTTTGGTTGTTCTCACAGCCAAAAGCCCATTAAGACAGTCTCTGAGGTGCTTGTTATCTTAGTTTTGTACCATGAAAAGCCATGGCTATTAGAATAAAGATGTTAAAATATATACATCTAATTCTGTATTAAGGCACATAAATAAAGGCTCTGGTTTCAGTGACAAAACCCTGCAATGTGCAGTGATTTCAGCCATGGGTGATGGATGCTTAGCACTTCGCAAAGGCCAGATATTCACACCAAACTCTCCATCCCTGTCAAGGAGGGACTCTGCTGCTGCACACACATAACCCACAGGGAAGGTCTGTGTCTTTAGGCAACTGTTCAACAGATTTGTGGTATGTAAACCTTTTTTCTCTACAGGGCCTGGTGCAGGAGAGCTTACAGATGTTCATACACGAAGCTAACACTAGTTTTTCTTCAATTTTCCAGGCAGAAATGAGCCACCAAAGCATGCACAGGAAGACTGGTTGGTAAATGGGTATGGAAATCATTCAAGATTAATCTGCATGTAGATCTTTGCAGCAGCTCAATGGGAGTTCTGCAGTCATATGCTTAAGGATGGCTTCAGATACCCACAAAAAAATTTCAACCACATGCCAAGAGGTCCAGCTCACAGCAGGGCAAGCTTCAAAATTAGGTCAGGTTGCTCAGGCATTTGCCAATCAAATTTTGAAAATCTTTGAGGGTAGACATTTCACAGCCTCCCTGGGCACCCTCCTCCAAGGTTCAGGCACTCCCATTGTAATTCTTCTTCTCTTAAAACCAGCAAACCAGCAGGACAG
>NW_008627774.1:42168-48265 GCF_000691845.1 Merops nubicus
CTGACAGTTGCCTCTTGCTCTTTTTACATGTACCTGTGAGAGGAGCTTGGCTCCATCTTCCTTCTACCCATCCTTTAGCATGTTGAAGATTGCAATTAAATTCCTCTTGGTATTTGCTTCTGCAGGTGGAACAGAATCGGCCCCCTCCACCTCTCCTTGCATGCTGCAGATCCAAGGGATGCACAGCAGCCTGTCTCATCCCGCTAGCTGCATGAGCCCCAGTAGGATTTGGGACTGGACTCTGTTGACCAAGTGGGTGGGAATGCTGTACCTAAGTGTACACTATCAGTCATGCAGAGGTTCAAGACACGTGCAAACCAATGCTGCTCTCTCACCAGTATTTACCTGCTGCCTATGCTGAGGGACACTTGTGTCGCTGCTCCAAAGCCAACGGCAGAGCGCGGGATTTTTTTAGTCTGAGCAAGACACTGAGGCTCAGACCACGAGCAGAAACCCTACAACCAGCACTCTGTGAGCTGACTGGCAGCCAGGTTAGCAGAGAGCGGAAGGGAGAGCATATGTGTGAATGAGGAGGGCGAGGTGTGGAGTCGCTGCGGGACACCCGCCGCAGCTGGCGGGGCGGCGTACACAGCCCCAGCTCTTCCCGGCTGCCCCGCGGCCTGGACACGCGGTTCGGCTGCAAACCCCTTCCCACACCCTTCTTCCTCTCACCAAGGGGAACAGTGGCAACACGGCCCATTCCTACGGTTTCCTTTGGTCTCTGTGCCCTACCCAATCATATGTGCAACCTTAAGGATCAGATCTGTGTCTGTGCTGCATCTGAAAGTGTAACCCAGAGATTGCTTCACTGCTACTCGTATTGCAAAGACAAAAAAAAACCAAAACATACTGGAGCAAGGCAAACCTTACAAGCTACTGTAAAGTCAAACTTGTCAGCTGAACTCTATCAAAAATCCTCACTGGTCTGTGACAAGGTAAAGAACGGACTTGTACATGTTTGCATACTTGTACTGTTTGCAATACTGAGGACATCAACAGGAAAAGAGTGGTAGAGAACGTGTAAACAGAGCAAAGCAAATGAAAGTGAGATGAAAATAAATATGAAACTGTAAAAATATTTTTCGTGAGTTGTAGAACATTCACATCCTTTTAAACAGCAATATTTGCAGAAATCTGGGATTTATAACTCAATAATTGACAGTGGTAAAAATAAGTCATGGAAAAACTGAAATGGTCTGTGACCATGAACTTCCCAAATTAATCACTGCATATAAGGTTGCCTATGTGTTTAGTCTCACATAGCATTGCTCAGCACAGGAGATGCCTAATAATAAACTGCATTATGTATTATTTCTGAAATTCCCTGCTATCCATGAATCCTCAAGTCACTTGCCTGTGAGTGGAAGGAGGTATATGACCTATTTTCTAAAGTGACAAAAGCTCTTGCATGACAGGTTCTGTAACTTCTCCATATGATATGGATCAAACTCCAACTCCTACTTCACCAACGATTTCAACATATGAAAAAATGTCAAAGAGATTTTACTTTGTCATCCTCTGAAAAAGACTCGAAGGTACACAACTGTCCTATTCTTAGTGCTCCACATTTACACTATATGCAGTTACTTGTACTATGTTTTTTCCACAAACCAGTCTGTGTAAGGATTTTTTTTTCCCCTGAAGCTCAAATCAACTTGGTAAGAGCAAGAACATAGGACAACCACATTTCATCCTCTTCTGAAGTATCAGAGAGTGCTTCATGCTAGAAATTAAATGATAGAAGAGGTACTAAAGGAACTGGATGCTGGATTTGTGTGCAGCTATGACACAGTAACAACCATCAGAAGAATCTCCAAATTAGAGTTATTGATCAATTTGACTCACATCAGTAGAAGAATTATTTGCTTTTACAGAGAAAGGGAGAAAAAAAATCTCCTAAAGCAGACAGAAATATTCAATGAATGGAGTTTATATTCCTCTCACATTCCTTTTCTGAAATGGAAAAATAAATAACCGTTCTTTGTGCAAAACAATGCTCCATCTAGATTTCAGAGCACGAACATCAACTAATAAGCTGTGAAAAAAAAAAAAAAAAAATTCCAACATTTCAGATGATAACAGCTACAGACCTTGAAATACTGCTAATGGATCTTGACATGGGGAATAATCTAAATTCAGAAATATTTTCCTTAAGGTTATATTTAAGGATGCAGACAGCAAGTCATCCAGTAATCTCAAAGGCCCATCCACTGCCTTCCTCCACCTGATGCTGGGCAGAGATACAGCTCTGCTGGCTGTGACCCCTCTCATCTGGGTGCTTACAGAGCTCTGCTTGAAAAAGCCCCAAGCAGCACAGCCCGTGTCCACACAAACACGGTTAATTCATTATTGCCAGTGCTGGCTGCTCAGCTGGAGAAGCCAAGGTCCAAAGGTGAACTAATGGCAACGACAACGCCCTAGAGGGACTGGAAAATGCAGTGGTGAGCTTAAGCTAGCAATGGTCGAGAAAGATGTGTTTCCATTGCTAAAAGCCTGAATTTGTGTAGTGTAGAGGGGAAGTGATTTGTAAAGTTAGGCAAAACTAAAACCAGTTTCCTCACTTGTCCTTCAGTACTGGCCAGCCCATTGCTCAGAAGAAGGCAAGACAGAGAAAAGGTTACCTCAGTAGCCATGCCTGGACCAATTTTTCAATTTTCTGTATATATCTTAGCCTTCTATGTTTTTACGATAAAGTTGATAATTGGGCATTAAGTACATAAGCTATTAATGTCCTGAGAAGCAAAACTGAAAGTATACTGACTTTACCATTGTACTGCAGTGGCAGTCAGATATGTACAGGCACAAGCCACAGAGATGCTGTGCTGCAAACAGGCAAACTGACAAGAAATGGACCTTGCTTACAAAGCCAAACATCTGGGTTTTTAAAAGCAGAACTAGCCACCCTCACACAGATCTGCTGCAGGGCTGGGCTAGCATGTGAAGGCCTGTGGCAGCCAGGATGTCCTGCAGCCCGGAGTTACCAGCTGATGCACCATCACCAGATAATCTCTTCTGACCTATTTCATGCTCTCATAACTGTGCTGTATGTTCTTACAATCCAAGAACATGATGCCATCTAACAGATGTCATACACTGAGCTGAAATCCTTTTCTACAGAGATGTAAAGAAGCATCTTCAACCAAAAATCCTTAAGAATCCTAAGATAGGGCTTCCTATTTTTTACAGTCTAAGAAATAATATACATTCTATGCAATTCCACTTCCGAGAAAGAAAATACTATTGGAAAACGTGTGTCATTCCTTATTTTTTCAGGAAAATGTGGCTAAAATGGCAATGAAGAGATAACCTGCACATACTAATTAGTTGGAGAACTCTGAAGTAAGTCAACCTCTTGCCGCTCCTTCCTAGTAACTCAAGGCTCTCTTCTACTAGTGCTCAAAATGAAGGGCTGAACGTAAACCACTGTATCGAGCTATAAAATATACTACAGTCTGAAACAGTCGTACTATTGTCTACAGAAAGGATTCCTATTAGCATATTTGCATGTGAACTTTGAAAAGGAATTAAGTAACTCCCAAGCAGAGTGGAAGCCTGTGTGACCAACCTGCATAACCTCTTCTGTAACCAGAATCACCATGTTCCTGCTCCACTTGGGCTGTGATACTCCATTAGCTGTTCTCTGATCCACACAATCAAATTTTCCCTCTAATATAATAGCTTAAAGACTAAATGGCTGTATGAATTTATGTCATGACTTTTAATCTCATCTAATTCACCAAGTAAGTAATTAGCTCTGCAAATTTTTTTTTTTTTTTGCACTTAAATATCAGACACCATATTACCCCATTTCTGAGAATTGATGGGAACCTAATTTTCTTAGTCTCCAGTTTTTAACCTACTCTGTTCTTCTTGCTGTGATTTCAGGATGGCAAAGAATTGAAATATTAGACTGATAACCATACTATGAACTCTTAAAAGTACATTTTTATGCCTAAAAGCCCAGCCATGCCATGCATATCTCCTAGGAATAAAAAAGCAAGGAATGGGCTCACTCTTAGAAATAATTTCAACCAAGATCAATTGAAAGTATATAGAAGGTAGCTGAGGAAAATTATATGTGGAAAAATCAAATTGCAACATATGTAATAATGCATTTGAGCTGTGTTTTACTTTGCCACATGATCATATGCTTTCTAGATTTAAAATTATAGCATGAGTCTGCAGTCTATTAATATAGAATAATAGTTCAAAATATATACTATTCAGACACTTTAAATTATATTACCTGTGTCTATATATTATAAACTAAATCACATTTACCAAATATAGCATTTCTATATGTAATGCCAAATCTTATGGTTAAAATAGCAAATCAGTGTCTCAGGGCTGCCTGATACAGATAGCTCATGTTTTGCATCAGCACAAGAGGGAACACAGACTGAGAGAAGGTTTCTGGAGTAACACACCCAGATCTACAACAGCTTTACTCCATCTCCACAGTAACAGGAAGAGCAGGAATTTTGCCTGGATTACCAAACAGTGCAGAAATTCCTTGAACCTTATGTGGGGCTGATTTAACAACACACTGCATCCCTATCTTCTTTGCAGAACCAGAAACATCTTCCTGTTACAGTGAACACTAAACTTTGAATTACAGCCTTTTCATAGTAATTTTGGTAGAAGCCTTTTGGAAACAGTGTTTTTAGTCAAATCGAAGCGTTAAATTTGCCATACAATACTTGGTCCATTGATGTTAATGAAAAACTTCCATTGATTCTGCAGCCTAGATGTGGGCTCCTCACATTCAATTTATTACAAAAATTGATCATAAATTGTTTATGTAGTCCACAGAGACATGCAAAATCAAAATTTGGAAGCAACGAAGCTAAACTTGTACTTTAAACCAATACTCCTAAAACTGCCAGTTATACTTTCAAATGAGAGCTAACAACTCTCAGGTTTTTTTTCCATTCCCTTTTTTCCGAGGATGTTATTTTTATCTTGGCACTGTTCATTTTTGCTATTTCATTTACACCATGTTTGGTGCAATTACTGAGACAGAACTGTGTCAAGTCTCCTCTGCACTAGACTTACCCACTAACTTTTCTACTGGGTTTATAACTTTACAATCTGTTTAATTGGCATTTTAAATATTACAAAGATAAAACTTTGGACTTTAATACTCCCTCTGCCAGTCTCTGACTGCTATGGAATCTAAACGTTTCACAGCATTTCATATTCTTTAGCTTGAAATTACAGACAAGTAACCAAGGATAGGATTCTGTGCTGGAGTTTAATCATCTTTAAGGCAGATGTCACCATCTGTGCTAACCATCTCGATTCTTAGAGACAGAGAACAGACACAGGACTTCTAGCAGACGATTCAGTTCACTCTGAAACCTCTGCTCTCACCTGCATCCCTGAACACCTGCCTTGGCCTCAGCACCTCCCTGGAGAGGATGGGCATGCTGGCAGCACAACATTTCACCCACAGATCATGCAGGGAGGTGGATGAGTGGATGGAAATATCTACACCTTCAAAAGACATGAGAAAATGTCAAACTAGGGTTTTAGCTGAAGCCTCTGGCAGGTGCCTGTCCCCAGGTCTCACAACACTCTGACAGGGAGCTCATTTTCCTCTTTGTTTGCACTAGGCTCCCATTTGGCTCGCTGCAAGGACGTGATATGATTAAGCATGTTGACATACAGAGTCACCACATAATTGTAGCTATTTAACCTCTCCCTGTTGTTGTGGCAGAGGGTATATTTAGCAGCTACAGTTACACTCAGAAACGAAACACACAATAAACTCTCAAAGCCTCCCGTTCTCCCCTATGCGCAACCCTCTATTTGCCTTACAGATTATAATATTTTGTGATCGGCTGTGCTCTGAAGTAACCACCCCCCGCTGCCACACAACGCAGACGAACGCGGAATGCCAGAAAAACACAATTCCAAGTCAATTCTCAAATTCTGCATGTATCACAGGATAAATTACTTTCGTATTGCCCTGGGCAACTGGATCCCTTCGGGCGGCAGTCCTAGCCAGGGCTCCCCGGTTATCACCTTCTCTATCACCACATTATCTCTGCCGGCAGCAAAGGCCGAGCTTTTAACCCAAATCTGGGGAGCCGGG
>NW_008627775.1:0-5429 GCF_000691845.1 Merops nubicus
CGGGGCGCGGCTGTGACCCCCTCAGCCGGCGTAAAATCGCATTTAGGCCGCGATTAGCCAGGACGAGATTAGTTTTCCCATCCTAAAACGAGCTTGGATTTACAGACGAGTTTAGGTCGCCGGGCGTTAGCGTGCTACGCGTTTTGTGCTCTTCAGTAGCTGTCAAAAGCCGGGTGTTTGAACGCCAGCGAGCACCGTTCTTGACTGTCTTCCTCAAGAGTACAGTGACAATTAATAAGTAACAGCCTCATTACTTAAATAGGGTAATCTTCACAAAATATCCCAGCATGGGTAACTCCTGTCAGCAACAGAAGCATCAGCCTCCTTCAAGCTGTTCGATAAACCCTGTGTAAATGTATATACACACAAGAACACCAGGGTGGGTTTATTGTGGTTGAAGTTTTGGAAGTGTACAAGTTTTTGACAACAGGGTTGGGTTTTTTTTGTGTGTGTTTTTTAATATAAAAAAGCTAGTAGTTAAACATCCACAGGCTGTAAGACCTGAAAAGACACTCACTGCTAAGTATCAAACACATCCCTCAAAACTCTTTAATATTTCCAAGTTCTCCTTCTAACGTGAGATTCAACACATAGAAAGCATTAGTAAATGGCATTGGTATCTGCTGACTATTTACTAGTAAACAAGTTTCCAGCTGTTTCAATATCAAAATTGTACCATAATTGATTTTAAAAAGGAGAATGTAAAGCAATTGTGTTCAGAACATTTTGTGACAAAACTTTGCTTTAACTCAACAGTTAATATTTAGGGATTGTGTAGCTGGTTTATGGTTTTAGCTGTCTTAATATTTCTTTTTCAGGCTGAAGCCATTCAACAGACTGCAAGTAATCTTACAACATTTGGTAAGAACAGCATCTGGTTTGACTGAGTTGGAAGCCTTGAGGACTTTTAACTCCCCTGAGACAGCACATGCAACTTGTAATGTTGGTTCACAGTGGTTCTGAAGGGCTTCATTTATTGCTCGCCCATAACATCGCCCACGTCTTCAAGCACTTGGTTACAAGGTTCTATTATGCTGTAAATTAAAGCTTAATTATTTTGGCCTTACCTGTTTTTTCCAGTTGGTTTCTAGGTTAGCTTCCATACATTCCTTATCTATCATTCAACCGTGAGTTTGAAATTAATTGTGAAAATAACTTAGTGATTTGTTCTCTATTAAAAGTTACAGACAAAGCATTGTGTACGTTTGGGTTTGCAGTGTCAAACTGCCAGTGGGGACACATGGAACTGTCCTTGTCATAATTGTGACAGGTATTTTAAGAATGTTAGCCTTAAAGAACTGAAGTTTTGTTGTGTGTTTGTTTGTTTGTTTTAAATGAACTCAGATGTCATTGTCAAAGAGTGGGCGGCTTAAAAACTTGTCTGAGGTTTATTACCCTGAAGGTCTCAAAGTGGTTTCAAAAGAACTGTGTAGGAGATGCCAATAAATCTTGAAGTACAGTAGGAAAGCCTTCACATACAATTCAAAAATGCATGTTTTATGATCTTAAATAGTGAGTTTGGAGAATATACTTCCATAAATATTCTTGTAAGTGTTACTCAAGGCATCTAACTGATGGCATTTGCTTTGTTTTTCCATGTACAGAAGATGTCTAAGCATACAGATTCGACAGCTGAAGTGTTGTTGGAAAAGAGAGGAGGTGCAGGAGTAATAACTTTGAATAGACCCAAGGCTCTTAATGCACTAAATCTTTCTATGGTCCAACAAATTTATCCACAAATTAAGGTTAGTAGCTCCATTTCTACCCATCCACTATATATATATGTTATCAGAAACTGGTTTTAAAATTCAGTCTGACACTTCTTCATGCACTGATTTAAAGAGTGAAAGTCTGTGTGAGTGCATTGGCCAAGGAGTGCAGATTTACAGGATGAGAAAGAACAGACCGTTTCAAGCAAGTTAGAGAAGAAGACCTGTCAAAGAAACAAGCTGTGAGACAAAGTTAAATTTAGCATCTGGCTGGCTGAAGAGACACATATATTAAAACCAGGACTGAGTTCAAAGCAAGCAGTGCTCAGTGTTTGTATGTTCCCTTTGGCAGCAGACAGCTGATCAATTGGCTTGCACGAGTTCCAAGCCATAGAGTGGTGTTGCCTCTTGATTAGCTGCATGTTTTGAGAGGAGGCTGTGTGGCTGATATAAAAGCTACAAGCCATTAGGAAGCAAGGTGCTGTCAGTGTCATTTCTTAAAGAAAGACTTTATGGATTTATAGGCACTGTTGCTAGACAGTATACAGAGAAAGTATTTTTTGCAGAGTCTTTAATCTTACGTGGAAACATTTACTTCTTTTTAGATTTGGGAACAAGATCCTGAAACTTTTCTAATAATTATAAAGGGAACTGGAGGAAAAGCTTTTTGTGCTGGGGGTGACATCAGAGGTAAGAGGACCCACTTCTCACATAAGGACTATAGTGTCTTAAACATTTTACATATCTTTGCCTGTTACTACTTCATGTTGATTTCCTTTATTTACTTGTGACTGAGGTAAACAGAGGCTTGCTACAAAACAGTTAGAGAGATTATTTGTGCTGACTTCTTACAACAACTTGATGTGCAGATCTTATTTGTCAGGAGGCAGCTGTCAGAATGTTGTACAAAAAGAGTGAAAATTGGGGTTTTATCAGTAACTGGTTATGGCAGACAGTCATTCCTGGGAATAGGGTGTTCTTGTCTCTCTCTTTCTTCCCAGATTTTCGTTACTGACAGCTTCTTTATAAGAAAAGTGAAGGGTCCTAGCAGGTAGCTCTGTTACTATAGGGTAATTTGTGTCTGAAGTTTTAGATGCCTAGGTACAGCAGTGACAGTGGTGATCAATGTGTCTGTGGTTATTTTACAACCATGAATTATAGGAAATCTCCAGTCTGTGAAAATTAGCAGTTTTTCTAAATTTTAGATAAGCATCCAGTAAAGGTTATTGTTAAATTATGTCCTCCTTTAATTGGCTTCTCATTTTTAATATTCAGAGTCTTCAGTATAATCAATTATAAGTGACTGTTCTATATATTCATAGGAAATATCACAAACAGGACTACCAGACATTAGGAGGGGTTCCATAGCCTAGAAAATGGACTACACTCTCACAAGTATGTCACAGTCTGAAGCATAATGAAATGGACACAAATCTGAAACTTTGCATTCATATTTAGGTTGGAGCAAATTTTCTCAAATAAAGCAAAGCAAAATTAAGTTGCTGTTTGATTGCTGTAGGAAAAAAGATGATATTGTGTCCATTAGTTTTTCTACTTGTGTTTTCTATTAAACTTACAGTTATCTTTATTTTTATTTCTTTTAAGCCATCACAGATGCAGGAAAAGTTGGAAATAGTCTAGCACAAGATTTCTTCAGAGAAGAATACACCCTGAACAATGCCATTGGTATGTTGAATAGCAAATTCTGAAGCAGTACAGTTTTCTTAATAATGGCTTTGAATGTAAACTCACTTTCTCTTTGCTATAAAAGACACTGATAACATAATAGAAGTAATTATTTTTTACCAAGTTCAGGACTCATATTGTAACATCTCTCATTTTTATACCTCACATGCAGAATCTGTTTCTTTTGTTTAAGCTATTATGAGAGCTATCTTATCCCATCCCATTGTTCTGGGTGGGTAAATTTCTGCTATGGATGAGTTAAGTCTCAGCTGCAGACAGTGCAGTTCTGCACTAAGTACCATTGATCTGCCTCAGAGAAGAGCTGAGCTAAAAATAGATGCACAGAAAATAATTAATATTCAATCCGAAAGCAGATCTAACTATGTTAAAGCTTTCCATTTAAATAAACTGCATAAATGTATGCTCAAACTAGGAGTTAACTGCCTCAGTTTATTGCAAAGAATCTAGGAGTATGTGGTCTTAACTAACAGCAAAGACACTGTGTAAAATTCACTGGGGTAAAGGATACTAAGAAAGAATACTACTTTTTTAGGGTAAAAGTCTAGGAGTTAACTGCCTCAGTTTATTGCAAAGAATCTAGGGAGTATGTGGTCTTAACATAACTAACAGCAAAGACACTGTGTAAAATTCACTGGGGTAAAGGATACTAAGAAAGAATACTACTTCCTTAGGGTAAAAGTAATGAATTGAATGTTTTGTTGGAAAGAAACTTTTCCCAACGTACTTTAATTGAGTAGTTTGAGATTTTAAACATTGGATCCAGTGTTGGTCACTGCAGGATGAGAGGTTAACACGTTGCTTACCAGTGTAGGTTGACAGAAGAGCATAGAATTCCTAGAGTAACTTCTGAAAAGTCATTTTTACTTTGTTTGCCAGTGTTTCCTGTTGTAGCTGGTTTGTCATGTACCTTTCTTGGCTTCAATAACCTAATAAAAATAACCTAAGGTTTCATGTGTTTGGGAAAAACTAGTATTACCATGGCAGCTGGACTAGATGATTGTTGTAGGTCCCTTCCAACTTGCTATTGTAGTTTATCCAAATATTGCACGTGTACATACTTTAAAAGTTTGTTTTTTTAATTATTAGTGTATTCTACATCTATAATGCATGTAATTACAAATTCTAGATTTTTAATAACTTTGGTATGATTGTATCCCTTTAAGATTTCTGCCAAAAAGATTTATTTATATCTTATATATTACAACTTAAAAATGCACAGGGGAGCTGCTAGAAATTTAGTTCTGAGACTAGCATGTAGAGACCTTGCATTAGATATGTTCTTGTAAGAACAAAGAAAATAAAATAGAACTGCATTTTAAACCAACTACTAATTTGAAGGTTTGAACTGCCTTTCAAATAAGTAATTTTTTAAACAAGGCTCTATAGCTGCAGAAAAGCTAACAACATGGTTGCAACAGGAATCTGACTCAAAAATAAGCCTGACCTGGAAACACTAAAGATGAGGCAGCAGTTTCATTCACAACAAACTGTTGAATTTTTCCATGAATGGTAATTGGAAGCATCAGGTCTTTATTTTTATGCCTCCTAAAGGCTCCAACAGATAAAGTTGGTGGATAAAACTGTGGTACTTTAGGACATCATCATCTCAACCTGTCTGTGCCACATTCAAGGTTGGCTAAACAATATATTTGCAATGCAGTAGTTTGTAGTCACATTTTGGCTGAAGCCTACCAATGTGTCTGGCTCTGTAGTGAAGTGCTGGTGCACAGTGCTGTTGTTAATCCAGGCTGTGACACAGGGGGAGAGGGAAACTGTGGTGTCCCAATGTCCTACAAAGCTATTTACAATAGCTGCATATGGCTAAATTGTCAGGTGCTCACATAGAAAGTATTCTGATGTCTGATGGTTGTGTACTCTTTTACAACACTCAGAATGCACCAGGTCAGTAACTGATGTTTCTTTTCATTGCTTAAGAATTACATGCAGCACTTTCATTATAAGTTGATATTTTACTGTTTAATTTACCATTTATTTTCTGTTTGCTCCTGCTGA
>NW_008627775.1:5460-16774 GCF_000691845.1 Merops nubicus
AAATGTATCACATATACTGTCAGGCTCAGGTCCACTCTCCTGAAAAAAAAAAAAAATACAATTTTTTAAATTTTTTTTTTTTTTATATTCCTTACAGGCACTTGCAAGAAGCCCTATGTGGCACTTATTGATGGCATTACAATGGGAGGGGTAAGTTAAGTACCTTGGTGTGATCTGTGATATAATTTGTTGTGAAGGAACATGGATATTCTGTACTTGAGTTGAATGAAGCACACCCATGGCATTTCAAACACATCAAGAGCAAGCATGGTAACCCTTGTCTCTGCCCTGTCAAGGTAGATCACTGCTCTTCTAGTGTTACTGCTGTTCTTTGGTAGCTAGTGCTGCTGTTTTCTCTGAGAATCTGCCAGTAGTGCTGAGAAAAAGAGCAGAGTCCTGTCACTGCAGGGAACACCCCTCACAAAGGTTTCAGAATCCTGAAGTGGGAGTTTGTAGATCATAGGAGAGCTGAGAAGACTTTTCCACTCAAAGTGTATTAAAAATAGAACTATGGAAATATACAATTAAAGGACTGCTCTGAAAAATTGGGAAAATATTATTCTAAGCTGTACTTGAACAGATGTTCACAAATTCTGTATTTTCCCAACAAACAATCTGGAAACTGATCTACTTTCTTACCTCTGCAGTACTCCTAAAATGTGAGTTGTAAGATCCTGATTCCTCACCACTCCCCCAAGGCCACACCTTGCTACTAAAGCAACATGGAACAGACTCCATGATATTGCTAGTTACACTCTGTTCTAACAATGGTTTCAGCAGTTGTTGGCTCTGAGCACCATGAGCAGGGAGTTAAAAGGGCAATACTATCCCTTTCTCCATGCTAAAAGGCTATTCTGTTTGACATCTCCTGGATATATTTGCACCATAACAGGGAGTAGAATTCAATAGCCTTAAGTTATTTTGAATAATGACTTTGACAGTGAAGTCCATCTGCCATATTGTCACTTAGATTTATATTGCTTTCCTGCACATCAGTATGATGTGGGTCTACAGGCTATTTAAATTGTTTGTCAAAGACAGGATGCGAGAAGTGGAACACTACATGGTCTGTCAGCTGTCATGACTTCCCTTTCCAGCCTTCCTTACACATTTAATTTCATCTGTTCTGGTTGTGGCTTTTTCAGCTTGCGACCTACACACGCAAGAGCTCTCTTCCTCTTTGCTTCCCTGCTGCCAAGCCCCAAAGATCTCAGCTCCATAGCCATTTTCCCCCTCATCTAGGATACACTAATTGTTTCCAGCATAAACGGCACTAACCTTGTAGCTCTTCTTGCACAAGAAGTTTTTCACTGAACAGAAGAGACCTGAAGATTTGTAGAGAAGACATTGGGAGTCCATCTTTTTTATGGAGTTTTGAATAGTAGCATAGATAGCTGTGGAGGAGAAAAACTGCCAAGCAGCCAATGTCTTTTTAGAGTTCCTATAGATGGCACATTATCATTGTGGCCTAAACAGGAGTAGAATTTTGTCCTTTGAAAGGAAAGGTTTGGGGTTCTTTTTTTTTTTTTGACTTAAAACAGCATAGTGGAGTCAGATGATCCTGCATTACTAAGATTCTTTACTACTTCAGTTTCTTTAAAATATATCTCAAAAGACAGCAGTTAGCCTCAAACTTTAGTTGGATACCCAGATTTCAGTGGGATCTTGACAGTTGACTTGCCATTAGAGTTTGGATGACAGCTTACTTGCTTATCCTCAGGTGGATGATACTAGTAGCAGTTGTCTTTGTCTGGGGGTGTGGGACTAGATTTTGACTGACCAAGCATGCAGCCTAACTTAGGGGAACAAATAGGCATGTGTCAAGTTCTAGACTACTTCTAAACTTTTTTTTTTTTCAAATCTTGAGTGCTATTTAATTTGCACTTGTTAATAAAACTGCAGTTTACTCCGAGGTCATGTCCTTCCTACCTAAAGTGCATGTTTTCAATCAGACTTATCCCTCCCTCCCCCCCCTCCCTTGGCAGTACATGGAACTATCTACTGATGATTTAACATATTTAATCTGTTTCATATGGTCAAGATCTGTCCGAGTCCCTATAAGTCAGTGGGAGCTAGAAACATTTGTCTCTTATAAACTACAGTAAGTGCCTTCAAAAATATTTACATTCAGGCCCTTGGCTTTAGAAGCAGGTGTCTTTATCTTGGACTTATTAATCAAGGGACACCTCTTAAACACTGCAATTTCAGTATAGACCATTTATCTGTGAATGAAAATGCAAGCAAATCAATCTCAAACTTGCTCAAATAAAATTTAAAATAACTTAATAATCATGCAACTGTATTAGAAACCTCAGTTATTACATGCTTAGGTAGCAAAGGTTGCTACTGATGCACAGATCTTATAGATTTGTGATTGTAAAACTTGGAATTTTATCAGAAGAAATGACCTGGCTTCACTAGAGCATGGTTTGCTACAGGCTGGTAGATGGTTTTCTTGAGAACCTAATTAGCCAACAGATGGGGCTGTGGAGCTTGTCTGCTGCACCTTCTGTGTATACACCCAGAGCTGATCAAATTGATATTCAACAGAAATGGATCTAATTTTTTTTTTGTACTTATTCAGAGCAGAAAGTTCAAGTAGTATGTTTGCTGAAGGAAAAATGACTGCTTTTACTAAAAAAAAAAAAAGTCATAAATACCACCTTTACTGTGATAAAAATCCATGGAATTTTATTTCCTTGAAATTAAATACCTGAACAGTAGACAAGAAATTTATTTGAACTTTTTTCTTAAATACTACTGTCTGTAAATAAGGTCCTAAGTTTGGGATTCTTGATTCTAGAAAAGCCCCAATCTTTTCCTGAGTTCTTTAGAGGTGAATTGAAGTGTGCTTTATAAGCTAAAATCTAGTTTTATATAGGACTTTGGCACAAAATATTTTGTTAGAGAGTCTCTGACACAGAATACTAAAAGGATGAATAAAAATATATTTTTAAACCTGTTTCATAGCCTAATAGAGTATACTAGACAGCTTTGAGTGGTGGCTTTTGGATGATTGGCTTAGAATTCAGGGTGAATATTTGAGAGAGGGGGAAAAAAAAAAAAAATACAGGGCACAGACTTTAGAAGCCAATGACTGAGGGTTAGTCCAGAGACCTGGCCCAATGTAAAGCATGCTTAAAACTTTGGTGGCATATTACCAAAGCAGAGGTACATAATTTTGAGGAGCAAAGGCCAATGCTTTTGATTTAGGGAGGAATCTGTGACAGCATGTACAAAGTACCCTCTTCCTCAGTATCATATCCTAGAGCATGCATGACTTGGAAACATCCTGAGACAGGCTTTATTCAGAACCACGGTGCTGAATAACCATCCTTAAATCCCACTCACCTAGTTCACCTGGCATTTTTTGACATCAAGTAGGCTTGGTCTGCAGAAAGGCCTGTGGCAATCAGTTTCACAGTTTCATTTTGTGCTTTGGGAAAAGCAGTTTGCTGCAGTTTCAGGCCCGTTGCCTAATATTATTGAATGCCTATGTGTTTAATTATGAATAAGGCCAAAATAGGTCATAAATAGTAATTTGGTTTACTGAGGAGTAAAGACTGTTGCTCAAACATAGGAATTCTTGACTTTGGATAGTTATACAAAAGATTTAATCCTTTAGACTGACCTCTTAACACAGTATGCTTACAAAGGTTATACCACTATGTTACAATGCTTGCTTTAACATTAATATTTTTGAGTTTTAGGGTGACAAAACATCTTCCTGTGGGGCAAGCAGATTTTATCTTACATGGCAACACGCCACCTTTTCAGTACAGAAGTGGCAGTTGGGTAGAGCTGCCAGCTCTCTTAAGCCCTTTGCAAAGCCCTTTGCTTTGTGTTATTCTGAGAATCTTATTTCACATTTAGGAAGGGTAATAGGAATTTGGAGCTTCAGAATAGCTCACCATTAAATTAAATTTCTCTTTAAAGAAATAAAGGTCACCCAACCTTATTTCCATCCCTCAGACTCTGGAGCCCAGTTTGTGAGAGCAGTAGCAGACCATGGTACTGACTGCTTTATTTAGTCTCTCCTCAGTAGAGGAGGACCTCAGGTTACAGACTGGGAGTATGAGAAGACAGCCTGTTAAGGGAGCTTTTGGGTTCATAAGCAGTTTTCCTTCAGTTTTGTCAACACACCTAGCAGTGCAGGTTTTTTAGACAAGGTCTTTTACTTAAACTGAGAATCTGCATCCAAGTTATTTACATAGAGTATCTTTAAGGTGATTATTATAGAGCAGATTTTTAAGGGCTGTTAAAGACTGTGTTAGGCAGGTATCAACATCAAATATGTTAAGCTTCAGACTATACAGGAGTACAGAGCTGAGAGAAGCCTCAGGATTATTCTTGTGCATTTGAAGTAAGATTAATGATAAATAGATGATTCACCTAATATGGCAGATTTTCACCTAATGCATTCAGAACTCACCAACAGCAGAAATGCAGTTTTTTTTTTTTAGATCTCCCACCCAAGTGCTTATTCTTTCAAGTCAGGATTTCCTAGTGTCTAATGTAAGTCTTCAGTCTGTGCAATGAATACATTCCTGTCTTAGTCACAGCTCTCTAAGAGCAGTGTGAGATACCTGCATTCCCTGCTCCTAGCCATCTCTCTTTAATGGGGATAAGGATAGCTATTCAGCCTTTACTATTGATTAACTCTCTTGGTCTTCTTGCAATCCTCTGGAATCTCTCCAGTTTGTGTACTTTAAAGTTCATTACCAGAGAATACTTCAGCTGGAGGATTCATCAAGCACCAAGTAGAGCAGAATAATTATCCTCCATATATTACAGAGATATTCTGCAAACAAGTAGCCCATGTAAATAGCAGCTTCTCAAAACATCACATGCTAGGAGGCCAACAGGAACTGCCACCATAGTACATTTCTTTATTGCTTACCTTTTACCAACTTTTAAATCTTCTTCCTTGAACAGAACTCGTTTGCCAAGGAGTCAGACTTATGGAGATACCCTCTTCCTCAAAGACTACAAAGAAAAAAACCCAGTAGCTGCTGCTTCCTTCCAGAAACCTGAGTGCCCTGTCAGCTGGCATTGCCTTTTCAGCTCCACCAGTCAAGCTGATTAGGCCAACCAGGTGTACTGGATGTGGGCTTCAGCTCTCTGGTGCCTGTTTGTTGGTAGGGACTCAGCTGGAGCCTGATACCTTCAGCAGTTCTTTTTGCAACAGCATTGCATTATTAAATGCATTAAGGTCATGGTTGCTCTAATGCTCTGAAAAATGCGTAGGCATTTGTTCTCTTGAAAACACTTGTAACCTCTGCATTTGATCTTGCTTTCTTAAGTGTAGTTCTCTTCAGTTAGTTACATTTCTCTGATCTCCAAATCAAGATAGTTTTGAATTCTGATCTTGCCCTTCAAAGTGTCTGCCTTCCCAAAAAGCAATCTGTAAATTTTAGAAGTCCTTGCTATTTCATCATCCAAGCAGACAATGAAAATAGCAAATGAAACTTCATTAATGGTTAGCTTCTGTAGGACCTCAGCAAGGGTGCAGGCTCAGTTTGACTGCAAACTGCTCGCAGATTGTAAAATACTTTCAGATGCTTGTGCCCTCCATTTCCTAGGAGTATCACCTGGGCTGTGTTTACTTTGTTTGTTTATGAGAGGAAACTGCTGCGTATGGGGAAGCACCAGAAATACTGCAGTTCAAAACATGAGGCTTTTTCAGAATGTTGCTTGCTGAATGCCAATATCATTTTTCATCAAGGGTTTGTGCAGGGGTTCCAGAGAAACAGATGCAGCCAAATTCCTGAACCTACTTTATGGTTTGGAAATATTTCTTCTATTGTGCATCTAACCATGCTTCCCTTCTGGACTGCAGATTCAGAATTCCTCCATCTTTTCAAGTTGTAGTAGGAGAGTGAGCTGACTACCTATGTTTAGCTGTACTTCTTTTTTTGTGTTAGTGCCAGTTCATTTTCAGCAAAAGATTGCTGAGGCTGACTTTGTTAGAGGAATCTGACTTCCCTTGTAAATCAGATTTCAGGACCTGATATGTAGGTCTTTAAGGCAGAAATTGCTTTGTTGAAGTTTGCCTCTTCCTCTGTAATTATTCTCTGTGGCATTAGGTAAAGTCTATTTGACTCAGTAAGGGTTTAAGAAGAATCTGATTGGGGAAGGGTAACACTTTAACCCTCTTAAGGAAAAAGTAGAACACTTCTCTGGTTTAAGTTTCTACTCTACTCTAATCAATTAAGACTTGCCAACTTTAATTAATTTTCTGAAGGGAGTTTGCCATGTTTTATTTCAATTTTAGCCTTGCATATTTGTGAAAATTTACCTCACAACATTCTGAAAGGGTTCTATAATCAACAGGACTAGGGGGAATGGGGCAAAGCTGGCAGTGAGTAGATTCAGACTGGACGTGAGGAAGAAGTTCTTCCCCATGAGAGTGGTGAGACCCTGGAATGGGTTGCCCAGGGAGGTGGTTGAGGCCCCCTCCCTGGGGGTCTTTAAGGCCAGGCTGGATGAGGCTCTGGGCAGCCTGATCTAGTGGGAGGTGTCCCTGCTCATGGCAGAGGGGTTGGAACTGGGTGATCCTTGTGGTCCCTTCCAACCCTGACAGATTCTGATCTGTTTCAGCAGAGGACTTAGTAGTGTTGGCTTAATGGTTGGACTTGATGATCTTAAAGGTCTCTTCCAACCTAAAGAATTCTATGATTCTATTAAAAAAATAGTAGTCCCCTGTGTTCTTGTGTGTGCTTAGGGATGTTTGGTGCCAAAAAATGCATGTTGGCATGTCACAGTAGGAATTTGCCTACTTCCCATGGTTGCCCTGTAAGAAAAAAGATGTACTCAACTATTTCTTAGCTGTCTGGGATTCTTGCATGGAATAAATAGCTGAAAGCTGTGGAGGAGTTTGTTCTAAAGGTATTGTATGAAAGAGTCATCTTTTTTTCAGGAATTGATATTTCTAATAGAAATCACTCAATCACAGAAATAAGAATTAAGTGAAAAGGAGGCCACTTCCTAAAGTAAAGGAATCTCTTACAAGGAGAAGTGAAGTCAGTTTTTAGGAATATTTTTACACTTTGCACTGCTTGTATATTATTTAAGCTGTAACATTTTTTCTAATGCTTATTTTAATAGAAAAACCATCTAAAGCCTTTTCCAATTCTATATGCAAAGTATCAGCTCCATCTGTCATTTTTGTAAACTACTGAAATCTAAATGTTATTAAGGGGAAGATGTCCAGTCAGTATTTTGCTTACTTAACATACTGGTTATTAGCATGCCTGTATGTTACCTTGTGTAACATATTGCTTATATGTCAGTGTTCTGACAGATCTGGACCACATTCATCAAAGAAAATGAGGGCTCAGATGTATAGCACAATAAGAGACTTTACTGAGACTAGAAATGTAATTTATACCAAACACTTTCCAACAGCTAAATTAATATGATGTTTTCCTGAGCAGTGTTGTTGGGGGCTTGCTACAGGCACCATGTGCATTCTACCACTACAGCTGCAAACATCTAAATGTCCACTTTAATAGGATTTGGCCAATGGTTCTTATTACATTACTATTTCCTATCAAGTAAATTGATAGTGATGTCATAAGTGGCTTGTATGGCATGCATTTTAGTCAGTACAGTTCCAGTACACAGAGGAGCTGGAGTTGAGCAATAGCTGTCCTTATCCTGTCCCATTGTTATCCAGTCTGTGTGGCTGTAACTCTTTACATTGTTCCTTTCACTGCCAACATACATGGAAATTTCTGGCATATGTCTGCAAATAACATTTTTTCCCTTTTCTTCCAAAATATATTTTAAAATAAGTGAATATCAATGTTGAATTTACATTACATATTTATAAAATGGAATTATTTGGTTTTTGATTGCCTGATGTTCTGTAGTCAGGACTGAAGCAGCATAAGGGAGACCACACCTCTCTTACTGCTGCAGATGAAAAACACACATGAAATTATTTATTCCCGGGCTTCAGGAGTGAGCCTCTGAGTTACCACTGGTGGGACTGCTGCAGCAGGTGGGAGGAGGAAAGGCAGGGAACGTCTCAAAGGTTCAGTGGTCCACAGCCTCAGTCTGCCCACTACCAAAAGCAGTTCCCAGTGGTGGGGTCTGCCCTGGTTCTCTGTGCCATCAGTGATGCAGACATCTATGCAGACAGAGTCTTTCCCTCTCAGCAAGCTGCCTGGCTTTCCTGCCTATCTTTTCTTGCAGATGAGCAAAACAAAATCATTGTGAACATTAACACCTGATGTTTGCCTGGTCTTTTCCATACAAAGTACTTAAATAAACTTTTGAGCCTGTATCTAAAACCAAAGCTAGAATCTTGTAAACCACTGAATATTTGTGTTTCACTATGTGTAGCTGAAGTGACTGAGGGCTGAAAGAGGAAGGTGGGAAGTGTAAAGGCAACCAACTGCTTTAATTCATCATGATCTCACTTGAACTATGAGCTGTTAATAGACAATCTGCAGAAAACTAAGCCAGGCAAATACAGGCTGCAATAATTGCAGCTGCTACCTAACTGTTTAAGTTAGGTGTCTTCTGATAGTCCTCAGACATAGAAAATACAACAGGAGGTGAGGGGAAGCTCCCCATTTTCCTCCAAATTGTAACATGGCTTTCAGTCTGTTTGGTTTTGTTTTTAATTTATTTGCTTTTAGGATGTTTTCATATAACTTCTGTACATATAGCTTTTCTAGATGTGTAGACAGCAGCGTATGAGACTAACATTAAAAAACTAGGAAGCATTAGAATTAACCAAATCTGTAAAGTGATACAATGCTTAATTAGGGGCATGTGCATTCATGAAGTGCAGAGGTGGATAGGTGGATATTGCTCACAGAACGAACAGCTACTAGCAGGTTTTTTCAATGTGCTGCAAATTTTATTGCAAACTGTAGAAATTCTTACTAGTCATTTCTATACATATAGACATGTGCTTTGGGTGACTAACTGCAGCATATGTTCACAAAAAAATATGTTTTATAGCACAGCACTTCTGTATTGTAATGGACATTATTACCCCTCTAACCCCTTTTGTACAGCTAGGAAGCTGGAACTCAGAAATGTCAGTGCTTCATGGGACTTCTCCCAGTTCTTCTTTTCATTCCTTTTTATAAATATGTTATGCCTCTTGTCAGTCATCATGCTCTGAAACTTGAACATCTTTGGTTTTGTTTTACTGTGGGCTCTAAAATCTGTCCTGAAATAAAAATAATAGTCATAGTAAACCTAGATAAGCTGCTTTCAGTTCTCTCTCCCCCTCCCTCTGGAAACACATGGATGTGTTTCCAGAAGCTTGTGGCCTGTTCTGTTGCCAGTGCTTCAAAGTTGAAGGAATCTTTTACTGTAAAGCAGAATACAGATTTTGCAAGGAGGTGTTTGTTGTACTTTGAAACAAATCTTTGTGAGATTGACTTGTGTACCACTTAGCTTTTGTAATATAGGATGTTGAAAACAATGCTGAGGCAATTCTAAGGATTCACTCTTTGCTGATATTATAGTGTGTTTACCATCTGGCACGTTGGTCTGCCTTGCTAAGCTCTTGCATCTGATCCTAAGGACAAATTGTGCACTCCATTTTGTAGCTAATCAGACCATAATACCAGAAGAAAAACCCACTGAATGTTCAAGGATTTGAACATCATAGAACAAACATCACTTCTCTACTCTGACACTAAAGCTGAAGTTTTAAGCTGTACTTTCTAGTTGTTGTTGTTGGTTTTTTTTTTTCCTGAAACCTATGAATGTTCAAATGAGGTTTTATTTGTGGCTCCATGGAAAGCTTTCTTAACCCTGCACTGTTGATTGTCATTGCAGAGATTTTTCCAGGCTTCTGCATAGATTTTTTCTTTTCATTTAGTGTGACTCTTTCTTGCTAAAAGTTCCACTATTTTTCTCTATAATTTTAGGCCTTCATGTAGGTGCCTAGTCTCATATTGAGAGTTATTTCATTATTTCCCTCTCCCTTTAATATAGAATCAAGGGGTAAAAAAGTTCTGAAGAGAATTGTCTTTGCCTGCTTCTCCATCCTTTATATTTCTGCTAGTTTTTCTCATTTCCAGAAGAATTTGAACACGTTTTCTCCTTGAGTTAGGCTGTCATACTTTCTAAGCACTTATTCCTGAGAAATAGAACATCATTACAAAATTCCCTCAGTTCATTCCTGTCATCCCAAATAACTGTGCCTCTTAAATAAAGGTCTGTTGCATGTGCCTCTCTTCAAGAACAAGAAGTGTTTCTCCAGTTTTAAGATAAAACCTAAAAGCTTAGCTCCCTATTGATGCAAGTTGCTCAGCACCAGAAGATGGGGGCAGTCACTGCAGATTACACAAGGGAAAAAAATATACCTGTTGTAGATGACTGCTCTAATAAAAATGGTTTGAAATCATGAATAAGTTCTGGCTGTCAGCAGAAAAATTAAAACAGGGCTTTTAAAAATTCAGTTTAAATTCTCTCGGTAAAAGAACAGTCATTGTAGCAGCACTGGTGCACAGAATGGCCTATGTATTTTTGTTTTTCAAGTTCCACTGTAAGAAGAACCTGACCTATTAATAATTTAGGATTAAATTTGTTTAAATAATTGGGAGTCAGGAGAACAAGACTGAAACATCAGATATTATTACAGATAATCCATCTTCAGTCAGTTTGTCCTGCTTTGTTATGTCTGGAGGAATTTGGATTGAGAATCTCTAATACATAATCAGTATGTGGAAATTAATATTTTATATTTAAATAATATTACATGAACATTTATTTTTTTAAAATACTACACTACATGGTTGAAAAGTTTACAAACCCCACTGTTTTTCAGTGATATTTTAAAAATACTTTATGTATAGAGTTGATTTATATGTCATCATCAAAGAAAGTGATACTCTCAGTCCAGATTGATCTGTTATGCTGCATTGCTCTGGTCCAATAAGTCATCTTGTCTGTTGCTATCTACAGATAAAAATGGATTATACTCTTTGGAGTGGTCCATAACAATAATGATGAACAAAGATTAATTTTGATTCAGTTGAAGATTTGCTGTGTCTGGATGCAGGGGGTAATGCTCTTACATCAGTGATTTTTGATCTACCATAACTATAAGCTTCTGGTGCTTCCTGAGTCAATTCCACTCTCTTTCCTTGCCCACTAATGCTTTTAAAAATGTTTCTGCTGCACCTTGGCTATTTTTACACATCTGTGTTCAGATATACATACTCTTTCTTATGTTACCTGCTGTTTGGTTGTGGATTGTCACATTTCTTTTGTGGTTCCAGCCCTGCCAGGAACTGTATTCTCATGCAGTGTAATCACTGGATGGGAACTGTTACAGCAG